>NC_091207.1:25667786-25680286 GCF_040958095.1 Procambarus clarkii
GTGTGTATGTGTGTGTGTGTGTGTGTGTGTGTGTGTGTGTGTGTATGTGTGTGTGAGAGGAAACTGTAAATCGGTGGTCTTACATTTACACGATTTACACGGTCCCGAGAGAGAGCTGGCGTCAGTTCTGTTACTGTTAACATCATTTACAAATAGTTAATAATTACACCGGGCGCTGTATAGGATCAGAAATATCAATGTTAACATGGTCTTTATGTTAACATAAGTCTGACTAGTTGAGGTATATAGGGAAATATATAGAAAAAAGAGGTATGTTTGTTCGCTTGTTTCTTTGTTCGAGGTCAGAGACCAAGAGCTATAGGTCAGCCTTATTAAACTTTGCAGGATGACTGATGGGTGTGAGGGGGTAGTCAACCATCCCATGTCCCAGGTAATCAACTAGGCATTTTATATTTTAAATCAAAGATTTATAATACAATAAAGTTATAACTTGAGAATATTCTCCGTTTAGGACGAAAGTTTCCTTGCCAGTTTATTAGTGGACTACCATTGGAAGTGTAATATGATTTTAGACCATCAAAGTATCTAGATAATTATGCAGGAGGTATGAGGGTGTTTTGGCGTCAAAGAGGCCAGGCCCCAGGACGGAACCTTGCAGTACCCCCACTCACCACATTTATTCCCATTCAGACTCATAATCATTGCGGACGACCTTTTTGTTCCTGTCGTTTAACCATTATTTTATCAACCCAACTACTTTGACCTTTACTCCATGTGCTTATAGTTTCTGTTCCTTTTATGTGATCCCTTATGACACGCTATAGGGAAGTCTATGTCCAGCTGTAAAACTGTGACTGATTTGATTTTAGAAAGCACATTGAGAGCTTGCTTATCAATGATCTTAAGCTAATTTGTCTCTAGCTTTCTGCTAAAATATTTTCTACCTTTAATCTTAATTTTTTTGTTTATATATTTTCAATCTAAGGAAAGTTTCTCTTGGTTTAGATATTTTCTGAATAGCGGTATCGGTGGCGAACTGAGCTCATCAACGTATTCCTTTACTTTGTTAGCAGAGCACTCCTACTTCACGAGTAATGGGGATATCCCATTCTTGCCTGGCTCTCAGCGGTTAGTGTTGTCGGCGCTGCCAGCTCCACCTACTGTGTTGCCCACAGACTACACCTCCCACGGTGGTGTTGCCTGCAGACTACACCCCCCACGGTGGTGTTGCCTGCAGACTACACCCCCCACGGTGGTGTTGCCTGCAGACTACACCCCCCACGGTGGTGTTGCCTGCAGACTACACCCCCCACGGTGGTGTTGCCCGCAGACTACACCCCCCACGGTGGTGTTGCCTGCACACTACACCTCCCACGGTGGTGTTGCCCGCAGACTACACCCCCCACGGTGGTGTTGCCCACAGACTACACCTCCCATGGTGGTGTTGCCCGCAGACTACACCCCCCATGGTGGTGTTGCCCACAGACTACACCCCCACGGTGGTGTTGTCCACAGACTACACCTCCCACGGTGGTGTTGCCCGCAGACTACACCCCCCACGGTGGTGTTGCCTGCAGACTACACCCCCCACGGAGGTGTTGCCTGCAGACTACACCCCCCACGGTGGTGTTGCCCGCAGACTACACCCCCCACGGTGGTGTTGCCTGCACACTACACCTCCCACGGTGGTGTTGCCCGCAGACTACACCCCCCACGGTGGTGTTGCCCACAGACTACACCTCCCATGGTGGTGTTGCCCGCAGACTACACCCCCCACGGTGGTGTTGCCCACAGACTACACCCCCACGGTGGTGTTGTCCACAGACTACACCTCCCACGGTGGTGTTGCCCGCAGACTACACCTCCCACGGTGGTGTTGCCAGCAGACTACACCCCCCTCGGTGGTGTTGCCTGCAGACTACACCCCCCACGGTGGTGTTGCCCGCAGACTACACCCCCCACGGTGGTGTTGCCTGCACACTACACCTCCCACGGTGGTGTTGCCCGCAGACTACACCCCCCACGGTGGTGTTGCCCACAGACTACACCTCCCATGGTGGTGTTGCCCGCAGACTACACCCCCCACGGTGGTGTTGCCCACAGGCTACACCCCCACGGTGGTGTTGTCCACAGACTACACCTCCCACGGTGGTGTTGCCCGCAGACTACACCTCCCACGGTGGTGTTGCCAGCAGACTACACCCCCCACGGTGGTGTTGCCGCAGACTACACCCCCCCTCGGTGGTGTTGCCTGCAGACTACACCCCCACGGTGGTGTTGCCCGCAGACTACACCCCCCTCGGTGGTGTAGCCTGCAGACTACACCCCCACGGTGGAGTTGCCCGCAGACTACACCCCCCTCGGTGGTGTTGCCCGCAGACTACACCCCCACGGTGGTGTTGCCCGCAGACTACACCCCCCACGGTGGTGTTGCCTGCAGACTACACCCCCCACGGTGGTGTTGCCCGCAGACTACACCCCCCACGGTGGTGTTGCCTGCAGACTACACCTCCCACGGTGGTGTTGCCCGCAGACTACACCCCCCACGGTGGTGTTGCCCGCAGACTACACCCCCCACGGTGGTGTTGCCTGCAGACTACACCTCCCACGGTGGTGTTGCCCGCAGACTACACCTCCCACGGTGGTGTTGCCCACAGACTACACCTCCCATGGTGGTGTTGCCCGCAGACTACGCCTCCCACGGTGGTGTTGCCCGCAGACTACACCTCCCACGGTGGTGTTGCCCGCAGACTACACCTTCCACGGTGGTGTTGCCCGCAGACTACACCCCCCTCGGTGGTGTTGCCTGCAGACTACACCCCCACGGTGGTGTTGCCCGCAGACTACACCCCCCACGGTGGTGTTGCCTGCAGACTACACCTCCCACGGTGGTGTTGCCTGCAGACTACACCTCCCACGGTGGTGTTGCCTGCAGACTACACCTCCCACGGTGGTGTTGCCCGCAGACTACACCCCCCTCGGTGGTGTTGCCTGCAGACTACACCCCCACGGTGGTGTTGCCCGCAGACTACACCCCCACGGTGGTGTTGCCTGCAGACTACACCCCCTTCGGTGGTGTTGCCTGCAGACTACACCCCCACGGTGGTGTTGCCCGCAGACTACACCCCTCTCGGTGGTGTTGCCCGCAGACTACACCTCCCACGGTGGTGTTGCCCGCAGACTACACCCCCACGGTGGTGTTGCCCGCAGACTACACCCCCCACGGTGGTGTTGCCTGCAGACTACACCCCCCACGGTGGTGTTGCCCGCAGACTACACCCCCCACGGTGGTGTTGCCTGCAGACTACACCTCCCACGGTGGTGTTGCCCGCAGACTACACCCCCCACGGTGGTGTTGCCCGCAGACTACACCCCCCACGGTGGTGTTGCCTGCAGACTACACCTCCCACGGTGGTGTTGCCCGCAGACTACACCTCCCACGGTGGTGTTGCCTGCAGACTACACCTCCCACGGTGGTGTTGCCTGCAGACTACACCTCCCACGGTGGTGTTGCCCGCAGACTACACCTCCCACGGTGGTGTTGCCCGCAGACTACACCTCCCACGGTGGTGTTGCCTGCAGACTACACCTCCCACGGTGGTGTTGCCCGCAGACTACACCTCCCACGGTGGTGTTGCCTGCAGACTACACCTCCTACGGTGGTGTAGCCTGCAGACTACACCTCCCACGGTGGTGTTGCCTGCAGACTACACCTCCCACGGTGGTGTTGCCTGCAGACTACACCTCCCACGGTGGTGTTGCCCGCAGACTACACCTCCCACGGTGGTGTAGCCTGCAGACTACACCTCCCACGGTGGTGTAGCCTGCAGACTACACCTCCCACGGTGGTGTAGCCTGCAGACTACACCTCCCACGGTGGTGTAGCCTGCAGACTACACCTCCCACAGTGGTGTTGCCTGCAGACTACACCTCCCACGGTGGGTGGGTGGGAGCTGGCGTTCAGCTGATGGTGTGGTGCAAGGCTCACTATTGATCTCCCGGACGCGGGCATATTAAAGGTGTTTCTCAGAGTGTGAGGGAGTGTGAGGGAGTGTGTGGGAGTGGGGGAGTGTGAGGGAGTGTGTGGGAGTGGGAGGGAGTGTGAGGGAGTGTGTGGGAGTGTGTGGGAGTCGGGGAGTGTGAGGGAGTGTGTGGGAGTGTGAGACAGTGTGAGGGAGTGTGAGGGAGTGGGGGAGTGTGTGGGAGTGTGAGGGAGTGTGAGGGAGTGTGTGGGAGTGTGAGGGAGTGGGGGAGTGTGTGGGAGTGTGTGGGAGTGTGAGGGAGTGTGAGGGAGTGTGTGGGAGTGTGTGGGAGTGTGAGGGAGTGTGTGGGAGTGTGTGGGAGTGTGAGGGAGTGTGAGGGAGTGTGAGGGAGTGTGAGGGAGTGTGTGGGAGTGTGAGGGAGTGTAAGGGAGTGTGTGGGAGTGTGAGAGAGTGTGTGGGAGTGTGAGGGAGTGTGTGGGAGTGTGTGGGAGTGTGAGGGAGTGTGTGGGAGTGTGAGAAAGTGTGAGGGAGTATGTGAGAGTATGAGGGAGTGTGTGGGAGTGAGTGGGAATGAGTGTGCGAGAGTGCGGAAGCGTGAGATTGAGTGTGTGAGAGAGAGTGGAAGTGTGAGTGTGAATGTGTGAGAGAGTGTGTAACTGTGAGGGAGTGTGAGTGGGGGAAAACGAATATGAGGAAGAAATATGGGAGATGTGAGAGGGAGGAGTTTGGACAGGTTATGAGGGAGAAGGTGGGTGAGGGCGGAGGAGAGGGCTCAATGAGCGTGAGGATGGGATGAGGTGTCTACCTCATAATGTACACTACCTTATAATGGTTCTAGGGCTTGGCTTTGGCAGATCACACAGACTGTTGGTGGTGGCAGACTCTTGGTAAGCAGTGAGGGGACTCTTATAAGTTTGTGGGGGTGTTGGGGCTTAACCTATCTTGACTGTAAGATGAACACATCTGGAGTATGTCTGGGGTATGTCTGGGGTATGTGTGGAGTATGTCTGGAGTACCTCTGGGGTATGTCTGGGGTATGTCTGGGGTATGTCTGGGGTATGTCTGGGGGTATGTCTGGGGTATGTCTGGGGTATGTCTGGGGTATGTCTGGGGTATGTCTGGGGGTATGTCTGGGGTATGTCTGGGGGTATGTCTGGGGTATGTCCAGAGTATGTCTGGGGTATGTCTGGGGTATGTCCAGAGTATGTCTGGGGTATGTCTGGGGTATGTCTGGAGTATGTCTGGAGTATGTCTGGGGTATATCTGGGGTATGTCTGGAGTATGTCTGGAGTATGTCTGGGGTATATCTGGGGTATGTCTGGAGTATGTCTGGAGTATGTCTGGTGTATGTCTGGGGTATGTCTGGAGTATGTCTGGAGTATGTCTGGAGTATGTCTGGGGTATGTCTGGGGTATGTCTGGGGTATGTCTGGAGTATGTCTGGTGTATGTCTGGGGTATGTCTGGGGGTATGTCTGGAGTATGTCTGGGGTATGTCTGGGGTATGTCTGGTGTATGTCTGGGGTATGTCTGGGGTATGTCTGGAGTATGTCTGGTGTATGTCTGGTGTATGTCTGGGGTATGTCTGGAGTATGTCTGGGGTATGTCTGGGGTATGTCTGGAGTATGTCTGGGGTATGTCTGGAGTATGTCTGGGATATGTCTGAGGTATGTCTGGAGTATGTCTGGGGTATGTCTGGAGTATGTCTGGAGTATGTCTGGAGTATGTCTGGGGTATGTCTGGAGTATGTCTGGAGTATGTCTGAGGTATGTCTGGAGTATGTATGGAGTATGTCTGGGGCATATCTGGAGTATGTCTGGAGTATGTCTGGGGCAAGTCTGGGGCATGTCTGGAGTATGTCTGGAGTATGTCTGGGGTATGTCTGGAGTATGTCTGGAGTATGTCTGGAGTATGTCTGGAGTATGTCTGGAGTATGTCTGGGGTATGTCTGGAGTATGTCTGGAGTATGTCTGGAGTATGTCTGGGGTATGTCTGGAGTATGTCTGGAGAATGTCTGGAGTATGTCTGGAGTATGTCTGGAGTATGTCTGGGGTATGTCTGGAGTATGTCTGGAGTATGTCTGGAGTATGTCTGGGGTATGTCTGGAGTGTCTGGGATATGTCTGGGGTATGTCTGGAGTATGTCTGGGGTATGTCTGGAGTATGTCTGGTGTATGTCTGGGGTATGTCTGGGGTATGTCTGGAGTATGTCTGGTGTATGTCTGGTGTATGTCTGGGGTATGTCTGGAGTATGTCTGGGGTATGTCTGGAGTATGTCTGGAGTATGTCTGGGGTATGTCTGGAGTATGTCTGGAGTATGTCTGGGGTATGTCTGGAGTATGTCTGGAGTATGTCTGGGGCATATCTGGAGTATGTCTGGAGTATGTCTGGTGTATGTCTGGAGTATGTCTGGAGTATATCTGGAGTATGTCTGGGGGTATGTCTGGGGTATGTCTGGAGTATGTCTGGGGTATGTCTGGAGTATGTCTGGAGTATGTCTGGGGCATGTCTGAAGTATGTCTGGAGTATGTCTGGAGTATGTCTGGGGTATGTCTGGAGTATGTCTGGAGTATGTCTGGTGTATGTCTGGAGTATGTCTGGAGTATGTCTGGAGTATATCTGGAGTATGTCTGGGGGTATGTCTGGGGTATGTCTGGAGTATGTCTGGAGTATGTCTGGGGCATGTCTGGAGTATGTCTGGAGTATGTCTGGAGTATGTCTGGGGTATGTCTGGAGTATGTCTGGAGTATGTCTGGTGTATGTCTGGAGTATGTCTGGAGTATGTCTGGAGTATATCTGGAGTATGTCTGGGGGTATGTCTGGGGTATGTCTGGAGTATGTCTGGAGTATGTCTGGGGCATGTCTGGAGTATGTCTGGAGTATGTCTGGAGTATGTCTGGGGTATGTCTGGAGTATGTCTGGAGTATGTCTGGTGTATGTCTGGAGTATGTCTGGAGTATGTCTGGAGTATATCTGGAGTATGTATGGGGGTATGTCTGGGGTATGTCTGGGGTATGTCTGGAGTATGTCTGGGGTATGTCTGGAGTATGTCTGGAGTATGTCTGGAGTATGTCTGGAGTATGTCTGGGGCATGTCTGGGGCATGTCTGGAGTATGTCTGGAGTATATCTGGAGTATGTCTAGAGTATATCTGGGGTATGTCTGAAGTATGTCTGGGGTATATCTGGAGTATGTCTGGAGTATGTCTGGGGCATGTCTGGGGCATGTCTGGAGTATGTCTGGAGTATATCTGGAGTATGTTTAGGGGTATGTCTGGAGTATGTCTGGGGTATGTCTGGAGTATGTCTGGAGTATGTCTGGGGTATGTCTGGAGTATGTCTGGAGTATGTCTGGGGCATGTCTGGTTCATGTCTGATGTATGTCTGGAGTATATCTGGAGTATGTCTGGGGGTATATCTGGGGTATGTCTGGAGTATGTCTGGGGTATGTCTGGAGTATGTCTGGAGTATGTCTGGGGCATGTTTGGGGCATGTCTCGAGTATGTCTGGAGTATATCTGGAGTATGTCTGGAGTATATCTGGGCTATGTCTGAAGTATGTCTGGGGTATGTCTGGAGTATGTCTGGGGCATGTCTGGGGCATGTCTGGAGTATGTCTGGAGTATATCTGGAGTATGTCTGGGGTATGTCTGGAGTATGTCTGGGGTATGTCTGGAGTATGTCTGGAGTATGTCTGGGGTATGTCTGGAGTATGTCTGGAGTATGTCTGGAGTATGTCTGGGGTATGTCTGGGGTATGTCTGGTGTATGTCTGGGGAATGTCTGGAGTTTATCTGGAGTATGTCTGGGGGTATGTCTGGGGTATGTCTGGAGTATGTCTGGGGTATGTCTGGAGTATGTCTGGAGTATGTCTGGGGCATGTCTGGAGTATGTCTGGGGCATGTCTGGAGTATGTCTGGAGTTTGTCTGGAGTATGTCTGGAGTATGTCTGGGGTATGTCTGGAGTATGTCTGGAGTATGTCTGAAGTATGTCTGGGGTATGTCTGGAGTATGTTTGGAGTATGTCTGGGGCATGTCTGGGGCAATTCTGTAGTATGTCTGGAGTATGTCTGGAGTATGTCTGGGGCATGTCTGGAGTATGTCTGGAGTATGTCTGGGGTATGTCTGGAGTATGTCTGAAGTATGTCTGGTGTATGTCTGGAGTATGTCTGGAGTATGTCTGGGGGTATGTCTGGAGTATGTCTGGAGTATGTCTGGAGTATATCTGGGGCATGTCTGGAGTATGTCTGGAGTATGTCTGGGGTATGTCTGGAGTATGTCTGGGGTATGTCTGGAGTATGTCTGGGGCATATCTGGATTATGTCTGGAGTTTGTCTGGAGTATGTCTGGAGTATGTCTGGGGCATGTCTGGGGAATGTCTGGAGTATGTCTGGAGTATATCTGCAGTATGTCAGGGGGTATATCTGGGGTATGTCTGAAGTATGTCTGGAGTATGTCTGGGGTATGTCTGGAGTATGTCTGGAGTATGTCTGGGGCATGTCTGGAGTATGTCTGGAGTATATCTGGAGTATGTCTGGCTGTATGTCTGGAGTATGTCTGGGGGTATATCTGGGGTATGTCTGGAGTATGTCTGGGGTATGTCTGGAGTATGTCTGGAGTATATCTGGAGTATGTCTGGGGTATGTCTGGGGCATGTCTGGGGCATGTCTGGAGTATGTCTGGAGTATATCTGGAGTATGTCTGGGGTATGTCTGGAGTATGTCTGGAGTATATCTGGAGTATGTCTGGGGTATGTCTGGAGTATGTCTGGAGTATATCTGGAGTATGTCTGGGGTATGTCTGGAGTATGTCTGGAGTATATCTGGAGTATGTCTGGAGTATATCTGGAGTATGTCTGGGGTATGTCTGGAGTATGTCTGGAGTATATCTGGAGTATGTCTGGGGTATGTCTGGAGTATGTCTGGAGTATATCTGGAGTATGTCTGGGGTATGTCTGGAGTATGTCTGGAGTATATCTGGAGTATGTCTGGAGTATGTCTGGAGTATATCTGGAGTGTGTCTGGAGTATGTCTGGAGTATGTCTGGGAAGTATACCTGGAGTGTGTATAGAGACATACCTGAAGTGGTTTAGTAAGTAAAATGTTTCTCTTCTTATCCCAATTTCTTTTTTCTAGTCCGCCTCTCTCTCTCTCTCTCTCTCTCTCTCTCTCTCTCTCTCTCTCTCTCTCTCTCTCTCTCTCTCTCTCTCTCTCTCTCTCTCTCTCTCTCTCTCTCTCTCTCTCTGCCTCTCTCTCCCTCTCTCTCTCTCTCTCTCCCTCTCTCTCTCTCTCTCTCTCTCTCCCTCTCTCTCTCTCTCTCTCCCTCTCTCTCCCTCTCTCTCTCTCCCTCTCTCTCTCTCTCTCTCTCTCTCTCTCTCTCTCTCTCTCTCTCTCTCTCTCTCTCTCTCTCTCTCCCTCTCTCTCTCTCTCTCTCCCTCTCTCTCTCTCTCTCTCTCTACCTCCCTCCTCGGCTCCACTTGAGTATTCTCCTTCACTACTGCTGACTGGACAATTGCTGCTAACACTGATGATGGAGGGAGAGGGGCTGGGTGAGGGAGGGAGGGAGGGAGGATGAGGAAGGAAGGCAGGGGGTGAGAGAGGGAGGAAGGGTGCGGGAGGGATGAAAGAGGGGCGGAGGGAGAGAGGGAGGGAGAGGGGGCATCTCTCCCTCCTCGTCATCATCCTACACATCTCTACCAAGTTCTTCCACCCATCAATCATCTTCCCCCCCCCCCCTCCTAGCAAGGTCCCCCCAGGACTCCACACTCCCCCAGCAGATGCTGTGGCCTCAGGGCGCTGCTTCTCCATACTCCTCTCTCTCTCCCTCTCTTATTTCCCTTCACCCTACTTCCTGTCTCTCTCCCTCTCAGACCTGCCCTCCATGGAACACGTAACACAACACTCAGTAGCAACATGCTAGTAGTAACACAACAATCATGGCCTCCACCACTGGCCAGACAACACTGCCAATCCTGGAAGATATACCCCATACAAGAGAAAAATAAGACCCACTCTAAATATGTCGACTTCGCTACCTTGCCTACGCTGAGACCCAGACCACGCTGTACAACACTGGATAACGACATCCCTATGTGAGTCCTCCCTACCCACCGCCTTGCCTATTTCTTGTATGTTATCCTACCGCATTATGTCCCTATTTCTTCACCTATGTGTGGTTACTTCACCTTATTCCCTACTACACAACTTCACTTCACATGTGTGTTTAAGGTATATATGCGCCTTGTATATTCACTCTTTACCTGAAGGTGTTCCAGAGTGGAATGAAACGTTGTACAAAATATATGTTTCAATAATCTTTAGTTTTTTAACCATGAACTTTGATGACTTGATTGTTCTTTTTAATCCCCAGAGTAAGGAAATAGCTAAAAGCCTAGAAGCCTAGAATGCTAATTATATATACATATAATATATATATATATATATATATATATATATATATATATATATATATATATATATATATATATATATATATATATGCAAATCAACCACATTGAAAGGAAGAAATATTCTCACCTAAGCACTCTTTCAGCAGCAATTGCCTTGGTCAGAGCTGAGGGAACTAAGAGAGAGAGAGAGAGAGAGAGAGAGAGAGAGAGAGAGAGAGAGAGAGAGAGAGAGAGAGAGAGAGAGAGAGAGAGAGAGAGAGAGAGAGAGAGAGAGAAAGGGTAAGAGTTAAGGCAGAGGATGAGGAAGAGAGCCATAAAGGAGGAGAGGAGGAGAAGAGAGCCTCGGCACCACAAAAGAGTAAGAGAGTGTGAGGAACAATGAGGAGGAAATTCAAGGCTGATGGACCTCATAATTAGTGTCAACAACTGATGATAAGAAATAATATATTAAACAATAGAATGAGGAGCTGTGGTGAAGTGGACGGGTTGGGCCGTCGACATCATGGGTTCGAATCCTGGTGGGTTCATATAGAGTACTTATAGTGTAGAGTGTTCTCACTCTCATGGTGGGTAGAGTGCTCTCACTCTCATGGTGGGTTCATATAGAGTACTTATAGTGTAGAGTGTTCTCACTCTCATGGTGGGTAGAGTGCTCTCACTCTCATGGTGGGTAGAGTGTTCTCACTCTCATGGTGGGTAGAGTGTTCTCACTCTCATTGTGGGTAGAGTGTTCTCACTCTCATGGTGGGTAGAGTGTTCTCACTCTCATGGTGGGTAGAGTGTTCTCACTCTCATGGTGGGTAGAGTGTTCTCCCTCTCATGGTGGGTAGAGTGTTCTCACTCTCATGGTGGGTAGAGTGCTCTCACTCTCATGGTGGGTAGAGTGGTCTCACTCTCATGGTGGGTAGAGTGTTCTCACTCTCATGGTGGGTAGAATGTTCTCCCTCTCATGGTGGGTAGAGTGTTCTCACTCTCATGGTGGGTAGAGTGCTCTCACTCTCATGGTGGGTAGAGTGGTCTCACTCTCATGGTGGGTAGAGTGCTCTCACTCTCATGGTGGGGTAGAGTGCTCTCACTCTCATGGTGGGTAGAGTGGTCTCACTCTCATGGTGGGTAGAGTGCTCTCACTCTCATGGTGGGGTAGAGTGCTCTCACTCTCATGGTGGGTAGAGTGGTCTCACTCTCATGGTGGGTAGAGTGCTCTCACTCTCATGGTGGGGTAGAGTGCTCTCACTCTCATGGTGGGTAGAGTGTTCTCACTCTCATGGTGGGTAGAATGTTCTCCCTCTCATGGTGGGTAGAGTGTTCTCACTCTCATGGTGGGTAGAGTGCTCTCACTCTCATGGTGGGTAGAGTGGTCTCACTCTCATGGTGGGTAGAGTGCTCTCACTCTCATGGTGGGGTAGAGTGCTCTCACTCTCATGGTGGGTAGAGTGTTCTCACTCTCATGGTGGGTAGAATGTTCTCCCTCTCATGGTGGGTAGAGTGTTCTCACTCTCATGGTGGGTAGAGTGTTCTCACTCTCATGGTGGGTAGAGTGCTCACACTCTCATGGTGGGTAGAGTGTTCTCACTCTCATGGTGGGTAGAGTGTTCTCACTCTCATGGTGGGTAGAGTGTTCTCACTCTCATGGTGGGTAGAGTGTTCTCACTCTCATGGTGGGTAGAGTGTTCTCACTCTCATGGTGGGTAGTGTTTTCTCACTCTCATGGTGGGTAGAGTGTTCTCACTCTCATGGTGGGTAGAGTGTTCTCACTCTCATGGTGGGTAGAGTGCTCTCACTCTCATGGTGGGTAGAGTGTTCTCACTCTCATGGTGGGTAGAGTGCTCTCACTCCCATGGTGGGTAGAGTGCTCTCACTCTCATGGTGGGTAGAGTGCTCTCACTCTCATGGTGGGTAGAGTGCTCTCACTCCCATGGTGGGTAGAGTGTTCTCACTCTCATGGTGGGTAGAGTGCTCTCACTCTCATGGTGGGTAGAGTGTTCTCACTCTCATGGTGGGTAGAGTGCTCTCACTCTCATGGTGGGTAGAGTGCTCTCACTCTCATGGTGGGTAGAGTGCTCTCCCTCTCATGGTGGGTAGAGTGTTCTCACTCTCATGGTGGGTAGAGTGTTCTCACTCTCATGGTGGGTAGAGTGTTCTCACTCTCATGGT
>NC_091207.1:25682786-25695286 GCF_040958095.1 Procambarus clarkii
TGAAAAAGTTCTTTCTAACGTCTCTGTGGCTCATTTGGGTACTCAGCTTCCACCTGTGTCCCCTTGTTCGCGTCCCACCAGTGTTGAAAAGTTCGTCCTTGTTTACCCGGTCGATTCCCCTGAGGATTTTGTAGGTTGTGATCATGTCCCCCCTTACTCTTCTGTCTTCCAGTGTCGTGAGGTGCATTTCCCGCAGCCTTTCCTCGTAACTCATGCCTCTTAGTTCTGGGACTAGTCTAGTAGCATACCTTTGGACTTTTTCCAGCTTCGTCTTGTGCTTGACAAGGTACGGGCTCCATGCTGGGGCCGCATACTCCAGGATTGGTCTTACATATGTGGTGTACAAGATTCTGAATGATTCCTTACACAGGTTCCTGAACGCCGTTCTGATGTTAGCCAGCCTCGCATATGCCGCAGACGTTATTCTCTTTATGTGGGCTTCAGGAGACAGGTTTGGTGTGATATCAACTCCTAGATCTTTGTGTGTGTGTGTGTGTGTGTGTGTGTGTGTGTGTGTGTGTGTGTGTGTGTGTGTGTGTGCGTACAACACTCTGTCTGTGTATGTTTATCTGTGTCTGTATGTCTGTCTGTGTGTCTAACTATGCATCGACATATCTCTGTCTGTCTGTCTTTCTATTGGCTGTCTGTTTCTGTCTGTCTCTGTCTCTCTCCATCTAAGACCAGGGTTCACTAGGGGACGGTAATGCTGTCCCTAATGAGTCAGGAATTCATCATCAACTCATCTCAAGCCTGACCCCAGAAACTCATTAAATTAATGACATTATTACTTCCGTCTATTAGAATGAAACTATATTTACAACTATGTAACAACATTCGTGTTATCATGTGATTGGTTGAGTTCAATACCCGACATGTTGAAGTGAACATGTTCAGAATGTGAGTTCTCTGTGAATGACTGTTCATGTTCATGACGTTCTTCAGGCAGCGCTGGTATGAGGCTGTGGATGACTGAGCGCCTTGTGTTGTAAGTGCCAATTTCTGGTAGTCCACTAATTGTTGGGTCAGCTTCAGTGGTGCAGACTAGTTCTCCACACCACTGTGTTAGCCTCCACACCACTGTACCAGCCCTCCACACCACTGTACCAGCCTCCACACCACTGTACCAGCCTCCACACCACTGTACTATCCTCCACACCACTGTACCAGCCTCCACACCACTGTACCAGCCCTCCACACCACTGTACTATCCTCCACACCACTGTACCAGCCTCCACACCACTGTGTTAGCCTCCACACCACTGTGTTAGCCTCCACACCACTGTGTTAGCCTCCACACCACTGTGTTAGCCTCCACACCACTATACCAGCCTCCACACCACTGTACCAGCCCTCCACACCACTGTACCAGCCTCCACACCACTGTACCAGCCTCCACACTACTGTACCAGCCCTCCACACCACTGTGTTAGCCTCCACACCACTGTGTTAGCCTCCACACCACTGTACCAGCCTCCACACTACTGTACCAGCCTCCACATCACTGTACCAGCCCTCCACACCACTGTACTAGCCTCCACACCACTGTACCAGCCTCCACACTACTGTACTAGCCTCCACACCACTGTGTTAGCCTCCACACCACTGTGTTAGCCTCCACACCACTGTACCAGCCTCCACACCACTGTACCAGCCCTCCACACCACTGTACTAGCCTGCACACCACTGTACTAGCCTCCACACCACTGTGTTAGCCTCCACACCACTGTGTTAGCCTCCACACCACTGTACCAGCCCTCCACACCACTGTACCAGCCTCCACACCACTGTACCAGCCTCCACACTACTGTACCAGCCTCCACACTACTGTACCAGCCTTCACACCACTGTACCAGCCTCCACACCACTGTACCAGCCTCCACACCACTGTACCAGCCTCCACACCACTGTACCAGCCTCCACACCACTGTACCAGCCTCCACACTACTGTACCAGCCTCCACACTACTGTACCAGCTTCCACACTACTGTACCAGCCTCCACACCACTGTACCAGCCTCCACACCACTGTACCAGCCTCCACACCACTGTACCAGCCTCCACACCACTGTACCAGCCTCCACACCACTGTACCAGCCTCCACACTACTGTACCAGCCTCCACACTACTGTACCAGCCTCCACACTACTGTACCAGCCTCCACATCACTGTACCAGCCCTCCACACCACTGTACTAGCCTCCACACCACTGTACCAGCCTCCACACCACTGTACCAGCCTCCACACCACTGTACCAGCCTCCACACTACTGTACCAGCCTCCACATTACTGTACCAGCCTCCACACTACTGTACCAGCCTCCACACGAGTGTACCAGCCTCCACATCACTCTACCAGCCCTCCACACCACTGTACTAGCCTCCACACCACTGTACCAGCCTCCACACCACTGTACCAGCCTCCACACCACCGTACCAGCCCTCCACACCACTGTACCAACCCTCCACACCACTGTACCAGCCCTCCACACCACTGTACCAGCCCTTCACACCACTGTACCAGCCTCCACACCACTGTACACAGCCTCCACACCACTGTACCAGCCTCCACACCACTGTACCAGCCTCCACACCACTGTACCAGCCCTCCACACCACTGTACTAGCCTCCACACCACTGTACCAGCCCTCACACCACTGTACCAGCCCTCCACACCACTGTAACCAGCCTCCACACACTGTACCAGCCTCCACACCACTGTACCAGCCTCCACACCACTGTACCAGCCTCCACACCACTGTACCAGCCTCCACACACTGTACCAGCCTCCACAACACTGTACCAGCCTCCACACCACTGTACCAGCCCTCCACACCACTGTACCAGCCCTCCACACCAATGTAACAGCCTCCACACCACTGTACCAGCCTCCACACTACTGTACCAGCCTCCACACCACTGTACCAGCCCTCCACACCACTGTACCAGCCTCCACACCACTGTACCAGCCCTCCACACCACTGTACCAGCCTCCACACCACTGTACCAGCCCTCCACATCACTGTACCAGCCTCCACACCACTGTACCAGCCTCCACACCACTGTACCAGCCTCCACACCACTGTACCAGCCTCCACACTACTGTACCAGCCTCCACACCACTGTACCAGCCCTCCACATCACTGTACCAGCCTCCACACCACTGTACCAGCCTCCACACCACTGTACCAGCCTCCACACACTGTACCAGCCTCCACACCACTGTACCAGCCTCCACATCACTGTACCAGCCCTCCACACCACTGTACCAGCCCTCCACACACTGTACCAGCCTCCACACCACTGTACCAGCCTCCACACCACTGTACCAGCCTCCACACCACTGTACCAGCCCTCCACACCACTGTACCGCCTCCACACCACTGTACCAGCCCTCCACACACTGTACCAGCCTCCACACCACTGTACCAGCCCTCCACACCACTGTACCAGCCTCCACACCACTGTACCAGCCTCCACACACTGTACCAGCCTCCACACCACTGTTCCACCCCTCCACACACTGTACCAGCCCTCCACACACTGTACCAGCCTCCACACACTGTACCAGCCTCCACACACTGTACCAGCCTCCACACACTGTACCAGCCTCCACACACTGTACCAGCCTCCACACACTGTACCAGCCCTCCACACACTATACCAGCCTCCACACACTGTACCAGCCCTCCACACACTATACCAGCCTCCACACACTGTACCAGCCTCCACACACTGTACCAGCCTCCACATCACTGTACCAGCCCTCCACACACTGTACCAGCCCTCCACACACTGTACCAGCCTCCACACACTGTACCAGCCCTCCACACACTGTACCAGCCTCCACACACTGTACAGGCCTCCACATCACTGTACCAGCCTCCACACACTGTACCAGCCCTCCACACACTGTACCAGCCTCCACACACTGTACCAGCCTTCACATCACTGTACCAGCCCTCCACAACACTGTACCAGCCTCCACACCACTGTACCAGCCCTCCACACCACTGTACCAGCCTCCACAGCCACTGTACCAGCCCTCCACACCACTGTACCAGCCCTCCACACTACTGTACCAGCCTCCACACCACGGTACCAGCCCTCCACAACCACTGTACCAGCCTTCCACATCACTGTACCAGCCTCCACACCACTGTACCAGCCTCCACACCACTGTACCAGCCTCCACATCACTGTACCAGCCCTCCACACACTGTACCAGCCTCCACATCACTGTACCAGCCCTCCACACCACTGTACCAGCCTCCACACCACTGTACCAGCCTCCACACACTGTACCAGCCTCCACACACTGTACCAGCCCTCCACACACTATACCAGCCTCCACACCACTGTACCAGCCCTCCACACCACTGTACCAGCTCCACACCACTGTACCAGCCTCCACACCACTGTACCAGCCTCCACACCACTGTACCAGCCTCCACATCACTGTACCAGCCCTCCACACCTGTACCAGCCTCCACACCACTGTACCAGCCCTCCACACCACTGTACCAGCCTCCACACCACTGTACCAGCCCTCCACACCACTGTACCAGCCCTCCACACCACTGTACCAGCCCTCCACACTACTGTACCAGCCCTCCACACCACTGTACCAGCCTCCACACCACTGTACCAGCCCTCCACACCACTGTACCAGCCTCCACACCACTGTACCAGCCTCCACATCACTGTACCAGCCCTCCACACCACTGTACCAGCCTCCACACCACTGTACCAGCCCTCCACACCACTGTACCAGCCTCCACACCACTGTACCAGCCCTCCACACCACTGTACCAGCCCTCCACACCACTGTACCAGCCCTCCACACCACTGTACCGCCCTCCACACCACTGTACCAGCCCTCCACATCACTGTACCCGCCTCCACACCACTGTACCAGCCCTTCACACACCACTGTACCAGCCCACCACACCACTGTACCAGCCCTCCACACCACTGTACCAGCCCTCCACACCACTGTACCAGCCTCCACACCACTGTACCAGCCCTCCACACCACTGTACCAGCCCTCCACACCACTGTACCAGCCTCCACACCACTGTACCAGCCCTCCACACCACTGTACCAGCCTCCACACCACTGTACCAGCCCTCCACACCACTGTACCAGCCCTCCACACCACTGTACCAGCCTCCACACCACTGTACCAGCCCTCCACACCACTGTACCAGCCCTCCACGCCACTGTACCAGCCTCCACACCACTGTACCAGCCTCCACACCACTGTACCAGCCCTCCACACCACTGTACCAGCCTCCACACCACTGTACCAGCCTCCACATCACTGTACCAGCCCTCCACACCACTGGTACCAGGCCCTCCACACCACTGTACCAGCCCTCCACACCACTGTACCAAGCCCTCCACACACTGTACCAGCCTCCACACCACTGTACCAGCCCTCCACACCACTGTACCAGCCTCCACACCACTGTACCAGCCCTCCACATCACTGTACCAGCCTCCACACCACTGTACCAGCCCTCCACACCACTGTACCAAGCCTCCCGACACCACTGTACCAGCCTCCACACACTGTACCAGCCTCCACACAGTAAGGCCGTGGTGTCCACCCCAGCCTCCACACACTGTACCAGCCCTCCACACACTGTACCAGCCTCCACACACTGTACCAGCCTCCACACACTGTACCAGCCTCCACACACTGTACCGAGCCTCCACACACTGTACCAGCCTCCCACACACTGTAACCAGCCCTCCACAACACTTACCAGCCTCCACACACTGTACCAGCCCTCCACACACTATAACGCAGCCTCCACACACTGTACCAGCCTCCACACACTGTACCAGCCTCCACATCACTGTACCAGCCCTCCACACACTGTACCAGCCCTCCACACACTGTACCAGCCTCCACACACTGTACCAGCCTCCACACTGTACCAGCCTCCACACACTGTACCAGCCTCCACACACTGTACCAGCCTCCACACACTGTACCAGCCTCCACACACTGTACCAGCCTCCCACACTGTACCAGCCTCCATCACTGTACAGCCCTCCACAACACTGTACCAGCCTCCACACCACTGTACCAGCCCTCCACACCACTGTACCAGCCTCCACACCACTGTACCAGCCCTCCACACCACTGTACCAGCCCTCCACACTACTGTACCAGCCTCCACACCACTGTACCAGCCCTCCACACCACTGTACCAGCCTTCCACATCACTGTACCAGCCCTCCACACCACTGTACCAGCCTCCACACCACTGTACCAGCCTCCACATCACTGTACCAGCCCTCCACACCACTGTACCAGCCTCCACATCACTGTACCAGCCCTCCACACCACTGTACCAGCCTCCACACCACTGTACCAGCTCTCCACAACACTGTACCAGCCTCCACACTACTGTACCAGCCCTCCACACCACTATACCAGCCTCCACACCACTGTACCAGCCCCACACCACTGTACAGCCTCCACCCACTGTACCAGCCTCCACACCACTGTACCAGCCTCCACACCACTGTACCAGCCTCCACATCACTGTACCAGCCCTCCACAGCACTGTACCAGCCTCCACACCACTGTACCAGCCCTCCACACCACTGTACCAGCCTCCACACCACTGTACCAGCCCTCCACACCACTGTACCAGCCTCCACACCACTGTACCAGCCTCCACACTACTGTACCAGCCCTCCACACCACTTACCAGCCTCCACACCACTGTACCAGCCCTCCACACCACTGTACCAGCCTCCACACCACTGTACCAGCCTCCACATCACTGTACCAGCCGTCCACACCACTGTACCATCCACACCACTGTACCATCCACACCACTGTACCAGCCTCCACAACCAACTGTACCAGCCCTCCACACCCACTGTACCAGCCCTGCCACACCACTGTACCATCCACACCACTGTACCGTCCACACCACTGTACCAGCCCTCCACTTCACTGTACCCGCCTCCACACCACTGTACCAGCCCTTCACACACCACTGTACCAGCCCACCACACCACTGTACCAGCCCTCCACACCACTGTACCAGCCCTCCACACCACTGGACCAGCCTCCAACACCACTGTACCACCCTCCACACCACTGTACCAGCCCTCCACACCACTGTACCCAGCCTCCACACCACTGTACCAGCCCTCCACGACCACTGTACCAGCCTCCATACCACTGTACCAGCCCTCCACACCACTGTACCATCCACACCACTGTACCATCCACACCACTGTACCAGCCCTCCACACCACTGTACCAGCCCTCCACGCCACTGTACCAGCCTTCCACACCACTGTACCAGCCTCCACACCACTGTACCAGCCCTCCACACCACTGTACCAGCCCTCCACACCACTGTACCAGCCCTCCACACCACTGTACCAGCCCTCCACACCACTGTAACCAGCCCTCCACACCACTGTACCAGCCCTCCACACACACTGTACCAGCCCTCCACACCACTGTACCAGCCCTCCACACCACTGTACCAGCCCTCCACACCACTGTACCAGCCCTCCACAACCACTGTACCAGCCTCCACACCACTGTACCGCCTCCACACCACTGTACCAGCCTCCACAACACTGTACCAGCCCTCCACACCACTGTACCAGCCTCCACACCACTGTACCAGCCATCCACACCACTGTACCAGCCCTCCACACCTACTGTACCAGCCCTCCACACCACTGTACCAGCCTCCACACCACTGTACCAGCCCTCCACACCACTGTACCAGCCCTCCACACCACTGTACCAGCCCTCCACACCACTGTACCAGCCTCCCACCACTGTAACCAGCCTCCACACCACTGTACCAGCCCTCCACACCACTGTACCAGCCTCCACACCACTGTACCAGCCCTCCACACCACTGGTACAAGCCCTCCACACCACTGTACCAGCCTCCACCAACCACTGTACCAGCCTCCACAGCACTGTACCAGCCCTCCACACCACTGTACCAGCCTCCCACACACTGTCCATCCCTACCACACCACTGTACCAGCCTCCAAACCACTGTACCAGCCCTCCACACCACTGTACCAGCCTCCACACCACTGTACCAGCCTCCAACACAACTGTACCAGCCCTCCACACCACTGTACCAGCCCTCCACGACCACTGTACCAGCCTTCACACACCACTGTACCAGCCTCCACAAAATCCACACCACTGTACCAGCCTCCACACCACTGTACCAGCCCTCCACACCACTGTACCAGCCCTCCCACCCACTGTACCAGCCTCCACACCACTGACCAGCCTCAACACCACTGTACCAGCCTCCACAACCACTGTACCAGCCTCCACACCACTGTACTCAGCCCTCCCACCACTGTACCAGCCTCCACACCACTGTACCAGCTCCAGCAACCACTGTACCAGCCTCCACACCACTGTACCAGCCTCCACACCACTGTACCAGCCCTCCACACCACTGTACCAGCCTCCACACCACTGTACCAGCCTCACACCACTGTACCAGCCTCCACACCACTGTACCAGCCCTCCACACCACTGTACCAGCCCTCCACACCACTGTAACCAGCCTCCACATCCACTGTACCAGCCCTCCACACCACTGTACCAGCCCTCCACACCACTGTACCAGCCCTCCACACCACTGTACCAGCCCTCCACACCACTGTACCAGCCTCCACACCACTGTACCAGCCCTCCACACCACTGTACCAGCCCTCCACACCACTGTACCAGCCCTCCACACCACTGTACCAGCCTCCACACCACTGTACCAGCCCTCCACACCACTGTACCAGCCTCCACACCACTGTACCAGCCTCCACACACTGTACCAGCCTCCACACCACTGTACCAGCCTCCAGCACCACTGTAAAACCAGCCTCCACACCACTGTACCAGCCTCCACAACCACTGTAACAGCAAGCCTCCACACACTATACCAGCCCTCCACACCACTGTACCAGCCTCCACACCACTGTACCAGCCTTCACACCACTGTACCAGCCTCCACCACTGTACCAGCCCTCCACACCACTGTACCAGCCCTCCACACCACTGTACCAGCCCTCCACACCACTGTACCAGCCCTCCAAACACCACTGTACCAGCCCTCCCCACTACTGTACCAGCCTCCACACCACTGTACCAGCCTCCACACCACTGATACCAGCCTCCACACCACTGTACCAGCCCTCCACACCACTGTACCAGCCTCCACACCACTGTACCAGCCCTCCACACCACTGTACCAGCCTCCACACCACTGTACCAGCCTCCACACCACTGTACCAGCCTCCACACCACTGTACCAGCCTCCACACCACTGTACCAGCCCTCCACACCACTGTACCAGCCCTCCACACCACTGTACCAGCCTTCACACCACTGTACCAGCCCTCCACACCACTGTACCAGCCCTCCACACCACTGTACCAGCCCTCCACACCACTGTACCAGCCCTCCACACCACTGTACCAGCCCTCCACACCACTGTACCAGCCCTCCACACCACTGTACCAGCCTCCACACCACTGTACCAGCCTTCACACCACTGTACCAGCCTCCACACCACTGTACCAGCCTCCACACCACTGTACCAGCCCTCCACACCACTGTACTAGCCCTCCACACCACTGTACCAGCCTCCACACCACTGTACCAGCCTCCACACCACTGTACCAGCCTCCACACCACTGTACCAGCCCTCCACACCACTGTACCAGCCCTCCACACCACTGTACCAGCCCTCCACACCACTGTACCAGCCTCCACACCACTGTACCAGCCTCCACACCACTGTACCAGCCTCCACACCACTGTACCAGCCCTCCACACCACTGTACCAGCCTCCACACCACTGTACCAGCCTCCACACCACTGTACCAGCCTTCACACCACTGTACCAGCCTCCACACCACTGTACCAGCCCTCCACACCACTGTACCAGCCCTCCACACCACTGTACCAGCCCTCCACACCACTGTACCAGCCTCCACACCACTGTACCAGCCTCCACACCACTGTACCAGCCTCCACACCACTGTACCAGCCCTCCACACCACTGTACAAGCCTCCACACCACTGTACCAGCCTCCACACCACTGTACCAGCCTCCACACCACTGTACCAGCCCTCCACACCACTGTACCAGCCCTCCACACCACTGTACCAGCCTCCACACCACTGTACCAGCCTCCACACCACTGTACCAGCCCTCCACACCACTGTATCAGCCTCCACACCACTGTACCAGCCTCCACACCACTGTACCAGCCTCCACACCACTGTACCAGCCCTCCACACCACTGTATCAGCCTCCACACCACTGTACCAGCCTTCATACCACTCACAACAATAGTGGCTGACACTTACATTTCAAAGAGCCAGGCATCATTTGGCATTCCCCTGTCAATTAGCGTGAGCTTGAAACTACGTGTTTGTGTGAGAGAGAGAATATTTGCGTAACCGTACTAGCAGTTCCCTATCCGGGCCTAGAGGGGCCGAGTTCCAGCTCCAAAGCCCCGCCTTTCTATACTGTCGTTTAATATAATTGACTCGCTGGCCCCATATTGGCTTGCCATACAGGTTTGTAAAGCCTATTGTTTCATTTCTGACAACATATTGTCACTACCCAACCACCATAAAAGTGGGTGTATGACCAATGAAATCCTCCACCTACAAGAGGAACAATGGACCACCAAGAATTAGAATCAGGCCACCTACAAGTAATTAGTCCATTATTAAGTGTAATTTATCCCCCAATAAGTAACATTGAAATTGCAATTTCAACTTGGCATGCGGGATGATACTGTCCACCTCATGTCGGACCCTCAGTGGACCGAATTTCGTGTTTTTACCTAAAATCTACCAATATTTCACATATCTGCGTGACCATTGTTCAGTCTTACCTTAATATCTGCCTGACCATTGTCCAGTCTTACCTTAATATCTGCCTGACCATTGTTCAGTCTTACCTTAATATCTGCCTGACCATTGTCCAGTCTTACCTTAATATCTGCCTGACCATTGTTCAGTCTTACCTTAATATCTGCCTGACCATTGTTCAGTCTTACCTCAATATCTGCCTGACCATTGTTAAGTCTTACCTTAATATCTGCCTGACCATTGTCCAGACTTACCTTAATATCTGCCTGACCATTGTCCAGACTTACCTTAATATCTGCCTGACCATTGTTCAGTCTTACCTCAATATCTGCCTGACCATTGCCCAGTCTTACCCTTAAGTCTGCCTGACCATTGCCCAGTCTTACCCTTAAGTCTGCCTGACCATTGTCCAGTCTTACCCTTAAGTCTGCTTGACCATTGACCAGTCTTACCCTTAAGTCTGCCTGACCATTGCCCAGTCTTACCCTTAAGTCTGCCTGACCATTGACCAGTCTTACCCTTAAGTCTGCCTGACCATTGACCAGTCTTACCCTTAAGTTTGCTTGACCATTGTCCAGTCTTACCCTTAAGTTTGCTTGACCATTGTCCAGTCTTACCCTTAAGTCTGCTTGACCATTGACCAGTCTTACCCTTAAGTCTGCCTGACCATTGCCCAGTCTTACCCTTAAGTCTGCCTGACCATTGACCAGTCTTACCCTTAAGTCTGCCTGACCATTGCCCAGTCTTACCCTTAAGTCTGCCTGACCATTGACCAGTCTTACCCTTAAGTCTGCCTGACCATTGACCAGTCTTACCCTTAAGTCTGCTTGACCATTGACCAGTCTTACCCTTAAGTCTGCTTGACCATTGACCAGTCTTACCCTTAAGTTTGCTTGACCATTGTCCAGTCTTACCCTTAAGTTTGCTTGACCATTGTCCAGTTTTACCCTTAAGTTTGCTTGACCACTGACCAGTCTTACCCTTAAGTCTGCTTGACCACTGACCAGTCTTACCCTTAAGTCTGCTTGACCATTGACCAGTCTTACCCTTAAGTCTGCTTGACCATTGACCAGTCTTACCCTTAAGTCTGCTTGACCATTGACCAGTCTTACCCTTAAGTCTGCCTGACCATTAACCTCCCTTACAATCAGTTCAACACAATTTAACACTATCCCCCATCAACAAAGAATTAGAAAGTTCACTACAAATCTTATTAATTCTTGTAAAATACCTTGAAATTGAGGAGCTCTTGAGTGGTGTCATCAAGACATGTTATACGTGCGTGTTCAACACACAAGTCACACTGCACGCGAGTGTGTCACACTCACCTCAGGTGTACACAATTGAGTGTACACAACTTTATGAATTCTTACATTAGATAAATTGTTTTTAAAGTGTGTGTGTGTGAGTGTGTGTGTGTGTGTGTGTGTGTGTGTGTGTGTGTGTGTGTGTGTGTGTGTGTGTGTGTGTGTGTGTGTGTGTGTGTGTGTGTGTCCACGAACTCGACCCAACCCTCTTGGTTGAGTCTGTATGCTAACGAAGCAAGTTGGTGCTGTGTCTGGCCTCTCATCCTTGACAAACGCAAACTCTCTCTCTCTC
>NC_091207.1:25700286-25703189 GCF_040958095.1 Procambarus clarkii
GGAATCACCGGTGCGAGCACCTCTACATCTTGTGGGTTACCACTTAATATTTCTTTTACACTTAAGTGTTCCTTCACCGACGCTGCAATGCCTCAACCCTTTCTGGCATTATTTTCAATCATGTTTCCAAGTTGAAAATTTTCACAGAAATATAAACCAGTAGGAATTCCCTTCTTCAGTTTCGTTTCTAACCATGCGACTATATCTCTCCCATCCTTACATATGTGTAGTTTTCTGCCACTTCTGAGCACCTGTGACATTTGTTTTGCTCATTTAGTATCACCTTTAGGGGGCGAATCTTCCCTTTCTCATACTTTCCGAGTCTTCAATAGTCAGATACGTTATCTTTTGGTTGTGAGATCTTCCACTACACCTACAGTTTCCTTTATACATTTGTCATCTTCGGTGGTCGTTTCTAGCCTTGATGTTACTTAGTTTTCTTATATAAAAAAATATTATGGACTTTTATTTAGCATTTATTTTCAATTCTTCCTGATTTTTTCTCTTATACTGAGTAGGTCTCTGGGATTGTGGCCTGCATGGCAGGCTTTCTCGAGTGATTCCTAAAGTCTGGCCACTTTGTTAATGGCTTGTTTTATTTCCTCCTTACTAATTGTTGCCGCCGGAGGCGGCTAGCTTATTGTGCACCCCATACCCATCCTGTGAGCGGTAGCGCAAAAAGTATTACAGAGGGCACAAAAGGTCTTTATGAGACCTCATCTTCCTTACGGTGTGATCATCTTCCTTACGGTGTGATCATCTTCCTTACAGTGTGATCTTCCTAACGGTGTGAACTTCCTTACGGTGTGATCTTCTGTACGTGATCTGTTCATGTTCGTTCCCCTGTTGCATGTTTCGGACGGAAGTAAACAGCAGGAATAAGAAGCGTCCGTCGTCCGTGACAAAGAACACGTTCTATACCCAGGTGAGACACTCACCCTGGTCTTCCTTTTCCCACCGCCTGATCGAGGACCGGGCCGCGGGGACACTAAAGCCCCGAAATCATTTCAAGATAACCTCAAGATAACCGTCCAGTGACTCCCTGTCCACTAGCACGGGACGGGAGCCCCTCAACACTCACCCTGGTTATCTTGAGGTTATCTTGAGATGATTTCGGGGCTTTTTAGTGTCCCCGCGGCCCGGTCCTCGACCAGGCCTCCACCCCCAGGAAGCAGCCCGTGACAGCTGACTAACACCCAGGTACCTATTTTACTGCTAGGTAACAAGGGCATAGGGTGAAAGAAACTCTGCCCCATTGTTTCTCGCCGGCGCCCGGGATCGAACCCGGGACCACAGGATCACAATTCCAGTGTGCTGTCCGCTCGGCCGACCGGCTCCCTGTCCCCGGGGGAGTGACAGCTAGCTCTTTTATGGCCGCCTTTTGTGACGCTTTTCAATTGTAAACAAACCCCTTTTTTTTATCTCTCTCTTTCCTTCAAAACCTTTTAACTTTTTTTCACCCGTTCAATAGACATAAAAAGAATTTTGTTTGGGGTGGGAACACCTTTTTTTTTTTTTGTCCACCTTTCGTTCGCCTGTTCGTTGTTGAACACTTTTTTTTCTGTCTCTTTTGTTTCTTGATTTCTTTTGTTGAATGAATCGTGCACCGATTATGAGCCGGAGTTCTTATTTTGATGTATCTTGCAAATTGAATATATTAATGTTGATTTTTTGGGGGGTATTATTTTTTAGACTATTACGGGTATTCTCTCATCTATGGAAATTTAAATGTTTGGATTGGGAAAAAATAAATGAGAAGGGTTTCGACTGTGTGAATTTAAATGGAGGAAAATAATGTTTTTTTGTGTATATGTGAATGGGTATACAAACGTGTACTTTTTTTATTTGTTATTTTCGTTTTTTTCTTATATATATATATTGCTTTTCAACAGCTGGTGCTGAACTTTACACCACCTGGTTCTTAAGTTCTCGTTCACAGTCCATCCATAAGTGAACAAAAATGGAGAGAGAGAGAGAGAGAGAGAGAGAGAGAGAGAGAGAGAGAGAGAGAGAGAGAGAGAGAGAGAGAGAGAGAGAGTGAGAGAGAGAGAAAGAGAGAAGAGAGAGAGAGAGAGAGAGAGAGAGAGAGAGAGAGAGAGAGAGAGAGAGAGAGAGAGAGAGAGAGAGAGAGAGTGAGAGACAGACAGACAGACAGACAGACAGACAGACAGACAGACAGACAGACAGACAGAGAGAGATAGAGAGAGAGAGAGAGAGAGAGAGAGAGAGAGAGAGAGAGAGAGAGAGAGAGAGAGAGAGAGAGAGAGAGAGAAAGAGAGAAAGAGAGAAAGAGAGAGAGAGAGAGAGAGAGAGAGAGAGAGAGAGAGAGAGAGAGAGAGAGAGAGAGAGAGAGAGAGAGAGAGAGTGAGAGACAGACAGACAGACAGACAGACAGACAGACAGAGAGAGATAGAGAGAAAGAGAGAGAGAGAGAGAGAGAGAGAGAGAGAGAGAGAGAGAGAGAGAGAGAGAGAGAGAGAGAGAGAGAGAGAGAGAGAGAGAGAGAGACAGACAGAGAGAGAGAGAGAGAGAGAGAGAGAGAGAGAGACAGAGACAGACAGACAGACAGACAGACAGACAGACAGACAGAGAAGTATCATTGAACTTTGATTCACAGCTGTATGTCCCGGGT
This sequence comes from Procambarus clarkii, assembly GCF_040958095.1. Classification (NCBI taxonomy): domain Eukaryota; kingdom Metazoa; phylum Arthropoda; class Malacostraca; order Decapoda; family Cambaridae; genus Procambarus; species Procambarus clarkii. Next base: position 25,702,919 of record NC_091207.1, read on the forward strand.
TCGAATCTCGGCAGGAACAGAAACAAAGCAACGGCGTCTCCTTCCTCCTCATGCCTCTGTTCACCTAGCAGAGGATAGGAACCTGGAAGTTAGACAGTTTCTGAGCGTCGCATCCTGGAAGCAGTCAGTAGTAGGCCTAATTTTTTTTATTTATATATTCAAGAAGGTACATTGGGTTTGTGAGAGCTGAGTGGATAGCACTTCTGATTCGTAGTCCTGAGGTTCCGGGTTCGATCCCCGGTGGAGGCGGAGACAAATGGGCAGAGTTTCT
>NC_091207.1:25703689-25721189 GCF_040958095.1 Procambarus clarkii
TTCGGTAATTCCTTTTCCTCTTCTCTCTCGGTCTCCTTTGTCACTTCTCTCTTCTCTCTCTGGGTCTTTGTTTGTCCCTTGATTAGTTGAGTTTATTCCCATACCCTCTGGGTTTATTTCCCCTAGTCAATCCCGTCCCGATGGGAACAATTCTTGTTTACAAGCAGTTCAAATCCTGGTAAGGTTAGGTTAGGTTAGGTTAGGTTAGGTTAGGTAAGGTTAGGTTAGGTTAGGTTAGGTAAGGTTAGGTTAGGTTAGGTTAGGTTAGGTTAGGTTAGCTTAGGTAAGGTTAGGTTAGGTTAGGTTAGGTTAGGTTAGGTTAGCTTGGGTAAGGTTAGGTTAGGTTAGGTTAGGTTAGGTAAGGTTAGGTTAGGTTAGGTTAGGTAAGGTTAGGTTAGGTTAGGTTAGGTTAGGTAAGGTTAGGTTAGGTTAGGTAAGGAGAGAGAGAGAGAGAGAGAGAGAGAGAGAGAGAGAGAGAGAGAGAGAGAGAGAGAGAGAGAGAGAGAGAGAGAGAGAAAGAAAGAGAGAGAGAGAGAGAGAGAGAGAGAGAGAGAGAGAGAGAGAGAGAGAGAGAGAGAGAGAGAGAGAGAGAGAGAGAGTATAAGACCTCAAACACCTAACCATTTTCCTCCAAACTTTTAACCTAGCCAAAAATGTTCTCCACAGGTCAGTTCAAATACAGAATAATTATTTTAGTCACATTTCCACAGGTGAACTTAACAATCGAATCTACCATCTACGATTAAATTCACATAGGCCTACTTCAATTTTAAAAAAAATTCCAGTCTTAGATCTACTTTCATTATATTAAATTGTTTCCTAATTAAGGAATTATTTGAATAATTTTGTGAGCAGTTTGATTATATCAAAATATAATTCGATAGTTTCTAAATAATTGTAAAAATCAAAAATAAAATTATCTTTTGGAAAAATTATCTATCAAAATGTATTAAAAAATACAATTATCTGACGGAAAATAAACTTATCTATCGCAAAAGACATTCACTTAGCGGCATATTCTAAAATCTAAAAGTATATATAAATATATAAGGAAAAAATTATATGTCGAAATTTTCTATTTTCAACACATTTACATCTATAGAAAAATGGAATTATCTTTTGAAAATAGATTTATCTATGAGGAAAACCCAATTATACAATGAAAATACACAAATCTATCATAAAATACAATGATTCAAAGACATGTTTATATATCAATGAATACAGAATGTATTAAATTATTAATGGCCGAAAATATTGAGCAAGATGGCGGGACTACAGCTGTAGTTACTGTATCACTGTGAAGTGTTCTCACATAATACAATATTCTCATACGAATACATCATTATGTAATACAATATGGTAATACAGTTGTAACTGGAGTATGAAGTCTCTCTCTCTCTCTCTCTCTCTCTCTCTCTCTCTCTCTCTCTCTCTCTCTCTCTCTCTCTCTCTCTCTCTCTCTCTCCCTCCCTCCCTCCCCCCCCTCCCCAGAGCATCACTTCACGGTAATGCGGAAATTAAACTGGAGTATTTTTGCCCCTGACCGGTGTATATTTTTCCCGGCGGAGTATTTCTGCCCGTGGATGCATTTCTGTTGATAATTATATATTTCTATCTTACGTGAACTTTTTTTCCCTCTGGTGAATATGTGTGTGTGTATGTTATTCGTAGGTGTATATTTTGCCCAGGTGTGTATTTTCCCCTCTATATATCTCCCCCATTGGTGTATTTTTTGCCCGCGCAAATATAAGATAAATCCCACAGTAACCTTGGAGGACTCGTGAACGCATACACATACATACATATACACACACATATACACACTCACACACACACACACAAACACACACACACACACACATACACACACACACACACACACACACACACACACACACACACACACACACACACACACACACACCCATACACACATACACCCATACACCTCCTCTCAATGTATACAAGACAAATACACTTCCCTCATTTGGTATTGGTTCCCTCCATCCTTAACACTCTTCCCTCGCTCTCTCCCTTCTCTCTCCCCCTCTCCCTCCCTCCCTTCTCTCTCCCTCTCCCTCCCTCCATCTCCCATATAGCCAAACTTCCCCAGTTCAGGGTCGTTACCCCGCCATTTCGTCCCGCCAATCTCGCTCAGGCCAGAATTCCCTGCTAACTTCCCTACTTCCTTCCCTAATCTCCCTCACTCTCTACCTCCCTACCTTCATTCCATCACTTATGCCTCTATACCGCCTTCACTTCCTTCCTTTTACCTTTCTCTCTTTCATCAGCTCCTCCTTCCTTCTAGCTTTTTCTTTCATGTCTCTATCTCTCCCATTTCCCAGGTTCCATCCCATATGTGACATCTACCCTCCCATGTATGAAATCTACCCTCCCATGTATGCCATCTACCCTCCCATGTATGCCATCTACCCTCGCATGTATGCTATCTACCCCTCCCATGTATGCCATCTACCCTCCCATGCCTGTCATCTACCCTCCCATGTATGCCATCTACCCTCCCATGTATGCTATCTACCCTCCCATGTCTACCATCTACCCTTCACCTCTTCTCTAGCTCTCCCTCACTCTCTCTCGACGGAACAAATTATAAAATCACTTCCCGTGCCTCTATATTGATCCCCCCCCCCCTCCTTGTGTGTGTGTGTGTGTGTGTGTGTGTGTGTGTGTGTGTGTGTGTGTGTGTGTGTGTGTGTGTGTGTGTGTGTGTGTGTGTGTGGTGTGTGTGTGTGTGTGTGTGTGTGTGTGTGTGTGTGTGTGTGTGTGTGTGTGTGTGTGTGTACTCACCTAGTTGTGTCTGCAGGATCGAGCATTGACTCTTGGATCCCGAACAGGACGTGTGTGTGTGTGTGTGTGTGTGTGTGTGTGTGTGTGTGTGTGTGTGTGTGTGTGTGTGTGTGTGTGTGTGTGTGTGTGTGTGTGATAAAGGTCCCTCTTTTTCCAGTAGTTTGCCAATTTTGTCCTAAAATCGTCCATGCCAAGACCTAACTAACCAGTAAAATATAATACAAAGTTTCCAATTAAGAGCACAAAATGGCCAGTGAGAGTTGGACATAAGTGCTGGGTTTAGTCCATGGACTAAACCCAGCACTTATGACCGGTGAAACCTAGAGAATACAATATTCTACTACACACAGAAATCACAATAGCGTGATACATCAAATTAACAAATCCACAAGGGGCCGTGACGAGGATTCGAACCTACGTCCGAGAGCATCCCAGACGCTGCCTTAATCGACTGAGCTACGACATGGTCAAAAAGAATTTAATCAGATGTTGCGCCTAACTTGGATCCTGCAGCCTCTCCGAGACACAAACCAGGGTTTTACACAACTCCCCCCTGCACTCGAGCTATGTCAATAGGCCGTTCTACCTCTTCTCCATTACATCCTTACACAACAGAACTACGCCAAGCTACGACCATGTCTTAGCTCAGTCGATTAAATCACCGTCTGGGATGCTCTCGGACGCAGGTTCGAATTCCTCGTCACGGCCCTTGTGGATTTGTTCATTCTCCTGCAATTGCCAAGTTGCATTCTACTCTACTTGCTGGACATCTACCAACGGAACCCATCTGTTCATTGTTAGTTTAGGCCTACGTGTTGATAAATATAAAGGCATTTTTGTTTAGTTGTGAATTCTAGGTTTTAATAGGCCTATTATACTTCTATCTCCCTATTCAGGATGTTCGTTGGTTTGGGAATTTATTCATCCAATTTTGGTTGTTGCGGTGGTGTTATAGGGCTGTTCTGTGTTGTAGGGGGGGGGGAGGGGTTATTTTGAGGTTATCTTGAGATGATTTCGGGGCTTTAGGGTCCCCGCGGCCCGGTCCTCGACCAGGCCTCCACCCCCAGGAAGCAGCCCGTGACAGCTGACTAACACCCAGGTACCTATTTTACTGCTAGGTAACAGGGACATAGGGTGAAAGAAACTCTGCCCATTGTTTCTCGCCGGCGCCTGGGATCGAACCCGGGCCCACAGGATCACAAGTCCAGCGTGCTGTCCGCTCGGCCGACCGGCTCCCTAGGGTTGTAGAAGTATATATCTGGTGTCTTAGGGGTGTAGTGTTGTAACTGTGGAGTGTGTCCCCCACAACCCAGCTCATTGTCCTCACACACTCTCACAACTTTCCCTTACCATTCCACTTGGTTATAACCTGTGATTGGGGGGGGGACCTGTCCTTAACCTGTCCTTACCCCCCCCCCTCATCCCATTCCTCGTGTTGTTGTTGTTGTTGTTGGTGTTATCTTAAGGGGGGGGCGGTGTGGGTGTGGGGGGGGGCGTGTGTGTTCACGGTCTGATTCACTCTTCATAGAGTGGTTCCTTCATACCTTGATATCTCGATACTCTGATGTGTTGATATCTTGGTGCCTTGATATCTTGATGCTTTGATATCCTGATGCCTTGATACTTTCGATATCTTGATGCCTTGATACTTTTGATGCCTTGATACTTTCGATATCTTGATGCCTTGATTCTTTTGATATCTTGGTGCCTTGATATCTTGATGCTTTGATATCCTGATGCCTTGATACTTTCGATATCTTGATGCCTTGATACTTTTGATGCCTTGATACTTTCGATATCTTGATGCCTTGATTCTTTTGATATCTTGGTGCCTTGATATTTTTGATATCTTGATGCCTTGATATTTGTTATATCTTGATGCCTTGATACTTTGATATCTTGATACGCTGATACTTTGATATACTGATGCCTTGATACCCTGAAATCTTGACTTGATATCTTGATAGTGTATGGTGTGAGTTAGCTGGACATATCTATATAACAAATCAATCACCGTCTATAAGGCTATAAACACCAGCGGGGAAATTGTGGTAAACCTGCTACATGTAAACTACTATATGTAAACTGATATATGTAAACTACTATGTGTAAACTACTATATGTAAACATACTGTATGTAAACTACTATATGTAAACTACTATATGTAAACTACTATATGTAAACATACTGTATGTAAACATACTGTATGTAAACATACTGTATGTAAACATACTGTATGTAAACATACTGTATGTAAACATACTGTATGTAAACATACTGTATGTAAACATACTATATGTAAACTACTATATGTAAACTACTATATGTAAACTACTATATGTAAACTACTATATGTAAACTACTATATGTAAACTACATCTTAGTTTAGCGTTAGTTTTAGTTCTGGGAGCCGGTCGGCCGAGCGGACAGCACGCTGGACTTGTGATCCTGTGATCCCGGTGTTCGATCCCGGGCGCCGGCGAGAAACAATGGGCAGAGTTTCTTTCACCCTATGCCCCCTGTTACCTAGCAGTAAAATAGGTACCTGGGTGTTAGTCAGCTGTCACTGGCTGCTTCCTGGGGGTGGAGGCCTGGTCGAGGACCGGGCCGCGGGGACACTAAAAAGCCCCGAAATCATCTCAAGATAACCTCAAGATAACCTCAAGATACTCTGCATAAGGCCAAAAAAAATTGACGTACTATAATTGGTAGCAGCCCGCGAAAGTGACGTAATGTCCCGTTTTCTGTTTTGGGTCCTCTGGTTGGTTAGGAGAGACCATTTTAAATTGACCGTTTTCTTGACCTTAGGAGGACGGGATTGTCCTCTAATCTAGAGAAAGCCAGTGAATTGTGTTCACCTTCAACACCATTAATGTTCGTTTATATATCTTTTCTTCTCATATTGATTATCGGTCATTTTATCCTCGCAAATTTAACGAACACCCTAATATGCTACACAGAAAATGGACGAGACATCCTGAAACGCCTCGCAGAAAATGGACAAGACACCCTAAAAACGGTTTATAGAAAATGGACGAGACATCTTAAAACGCCTCACATAAAATGGACAAAAATACAGTAAAACCGTCTCACAGAAAATGGACAAAACAGCCAAAAAACGCCTCACAGAAAATGGAGAAAACAGCCAAAAACCACCTCACAGAAAATGGACAAAACACCGTAAAAACGTCTCACAGAAAATTGACAAAACACCGTAAAAACGTCTCACAGAAAATTGACAAAACAGCCAAAAACCACCTCACAGAAAATGGACAAACCAGCCAAAAACCACCTCACAGAAAATGGACAAAACAGCCAAAGAAACGCCTCACAGAAAATGGACAAAAACAGCCAAAACACGCCTCACAGAAAATGGACAAACCAGCCAAAAACCACCTCACAGAAAATGGACAAAACAGCCAAAGAAACGCCTCACAAAAAACGGACAAAACAGCCAAAAACCACCTCACAAAAAATGGACAAAACATGCAGCCAAAAAACACTTCACAGAAAACGGACAAAAGACCCTAAAACTCCAGGCGCTAAAAAGGGCAAACTCCTGTAATAATCCTTCAAGAACCAAGAAGAAAATGACCAAAGTATTAAAAATTTTGACAGAAACGTTTCTTACTTTCAGTCGGAAGTGACAACAAAGACTGAGGATTTAATTTCCGGACGACAGTGACGACGAGCCACGAACGAGGCCGGATAAGATGACTGCCAAGTGTCTGAACGTTCGAAATAATGTTCCCTTATCCGGACGATGATATAATTCAATCGGATTTATGCCCCAGACATCTCTGCTAACGTTCTGTGGTGGGTTAGTGCTGTTATCATGGCTATTGGTACTAATGTGACACACACACACACACACACGCACACGCACGCACACGCACGCAGGGGGAGACAAAGGTGTCGGTGTAGGGAGTGCGTGTGCCGGCCGGCTACCAGCCAGCCAGCCAGCCGGCCAAGCCAGCGAGCCAACCGGCCCCCGGCGACAAACATGTCATCTTTAATACATTTGCACCCAAATTGAAATGAAGTGTTGGAACGATATCAAATTCAGAATTATTTCACCCCCCCCCTTCCCCCCCCACCCCCCACCCCCCAGCCGCCATTTTCACTTGTCTTTTTCATGTTCGATTTTTTTTAACATATATATATATATATATAAATATTACCAACATCTATAATGGATGCCGCGTCGTTTTATTCCCGAAATAAATATTTTTTTCGTATTTGAGGAATATATATTTACGAGAGGGGGAGGAGGGGGAGGGGGGGGGAGAATTATAAAGTCTTTCGACATTATTCCATAAAAAAAAATAATACACATTCCCCCCCCTTTTTGTAAAAAGTTGTTATCATTGTGTATTATGAGCTGAAAAACAGGTACATACCCACCTCCAGTGTGGCGGCTATCAACGTGAAATCAAATGAGATTTTTCACCAATATACACACCAAATTTGCAATTAACGACACAACATATTCACAAATTCTCTATATTCAATACTATTTTTTTATTATTATTATTTTTTTTGGGGTGATTTGTGCAAATTACTTTGTTGAGTGCAATGTGGTTATAAGATCACACCACTGTAGGACGAGGGGGGGGGAGGAAGGGGGTTATTATAAGCCTGAGGAGCCTGATTCTGTGTGATCATGTCCTCTTAAGATAACCTGGTTTTGTTCGTGGTTCTTGGGATAACCTTCATTATCATGTCTCCTAAGATAACTCCACTTTATTGTCATGTCTCCTAAGATAACTCACTTTATTGTCATGTTTGCTAAGATAACTCAATTTATTGTCATGTCTGCTAAGATAACCCCACTTTATTGTCATGTCTGATAAGATAACCCCACTTTATTGTCATGCCTGCTAAGATAACTCCACTTTATTGTCATGTCTCACAAGATAACTCACTTTATTGTCATGTCTCCTACGATAACTCACTTTATTGTCATGCCTCCTAAGATAACTCACTTTATTGTCATGTCTCATAAGATAACTCACTTTATTGTCATGTCTGCTAAGATAACCTCACTTTACTGTCATGTCTGCTAAGATAACTCACATTATTGTCATGTCTGCTAAGATAACTCACTTTATTGTCATGTCTCATAAGATAACCCCACTTTATTGTCATGTTTCATAAGATAACCCGACTTTATTGTCATGTTTCATAAGATAACCCCACTTTATTGTCATGTCTGCTAAGATAACTCTACTTTATTGTCATGTCTGCTAAGATAACCACACTTTATTGTCATGTCTCGTAAGATAACCCCACTTTATTGTCATGTCTGCTAAGATAACCACACTTTATTGTCATGTCTCAACACTAGTCATGACATCATTAAACCTAAAGTGACGTCATAATATCATTGTGAATGTATTTACTCTAACTAACTGTAGAGATAAGGGAGATTACTGATCTTCATCACACAGTCACATATCAGTCTATGTTCTTTGACCTCATTCAGTAGTTGCGGCTTTAACCTCTGACCCAGACAGGAAGTAAAGTCATTTTGAGGGAGGGAAAAGCGATATGAGGATAGCTTATAGGATGGGATGTAAGGACGGGATGAAGGGATAGTGCCCAATCACTTGCACCATTGAGGCTCAAACGCCGACCCTGCAAGAAGCACAAAAACTGAACTAGGGGGACTAAAGTTTGATTGGTCAAATGAAGAGGCTCCATGTCAACGACCAAGGGGCATTACACAGAGGCAAAATGGGTACAGGGCAAACAGAAAACGACAGAGAAATCTATGTGAGACTTTACCAGAAATCTCAGGATGTTTCTAGAAGAAGGAGGAAGACCTGGCAGACAAGAGGTACGGAACCCAGGCCCACATTATGGAACATGGTGGCGGCGGATATCAACAAATAGGGAAATATAAATGAATCGAAGGCATTACTTTAGAGCCCGAAGGTCCATTATTTACATTACTTACACCAATACTTAGAGCCCGATGGTCCAGGCGGGTGCCCCAGGCGGAATTAGGGATGGCCAACAGGAAGTCCCCGGCATGGGGAGCTTGCACAGCTAGGAGGCGTGATTTGTTCTTCTCGGAAGCTGCCTCCGGCAATGCCATGACACTGTTCTTCACTATGGGGTTATCTCATTCGGCCTGTTTGCCGTCGTTTGTAAAAGTTGGTCGAGGGTGGGATGTGTGGAGTCGGTCGGCCGAGCGGACAGCACACTGGACTTGTGATCATGTGGTCCCGGGTTCGATCCCGAGCGCAGGCGAGAAACAATGGGCAGAGTTTCTTTCACCCTATGCCCCTGTTACCTAGCAGTAAAATAGGTACCTGGGTGTTAGTCAGCTGTCACAGGCCTGGGAGTGGAGGCCTGGGAGTGGAGGCCTGGTCGAGGACCGGGCCGCGGGGACACTAAAGCCCCGAAATCATCTCAAGATAACTTCTCAAGAGAGGTGACAGTTGGCAAGATTGTCCCACTGGCCGGCTCCTTCCGCAAATCATAAGTCACAATAGAGTCACTTAGGTATTCTGGTAGTAACTCATTCACTAATTTACTTGTAGCACTGGTCGAGGATAAGAATGCTGGCAATGCTAACTGTGTCGCCTTGCGAATACCTATACCCCCCGAGTCTAACTGGGAGCGTTGCTTGGTCCCACTGGACATCTTGCAGGGAGAGGTTTAACACTTTCATGGTTATTGATTTTAGGAGTGAGTCGTATTCTGTTAATTTTGGAAGGGAGCACACCTCTACGAATAGGTTAAGTCTGGACAAAGCCAGGCACCTTGTGAGGAGGTACAACGCCTCGAGGGCATCCTAAGCCCTTATTTTTTCCTCCATCCTCATCAAGTCGTTCAGCTATTCTTCAAGGACTACCTCAATGGCGCTCGAGCCCAGAGGTGCCCCTAGCAGCACACTGTTGGTAGAAATATATAAATATGTATGTGTGTATGTGTGTGGAAAAATAAATCAGTTGATTGATTGACAGTTGAGAGGCGGGGCGAAAGAGCCAGAGCTCAACCCCCGCAAGCACAACTAGGTGGATACATAGAGGAGACATCATTGAGGGGAAACGTCTTCCTAGACCTCACATCTGCCCATATAATGTGTCTCCCTTCTGTCAACCTTTGTGCCTACGTATACACCCCGCTGCATTCATGTATGTATACATATGTATACATACACGCTGTCCCCCCCCATACATAGGAACACACACACGCTGCCCCCATACATATGTACAGATACACTCTGCCCCTCCATGCATATGTACACATACACGCAGCCCCATACATATGTGCACATACACTCTGCCCCCCATACATATATATACACATACACGCGGCCCCCATACATATGTATTCCACAGCCTTTCCCCCTTCACTCTCAGCAATAAACGCCACAAACACACACACACACACACACACACACACACACACACACACACACACCCTTCACAAGCTTTTCAATCTTCCTTTTTTCCCAATTAGAATTCATCACACCAGGAAAACTAATAAAACACAGAATACATAAATCTATATCAATAAAAATAACCCAATCCAATCCCACAGCTGTGAAATGTAATGGAAGCAACAGTGAACAACACGAAACACCTATAAAGGCGAAGCTTCGACACAAAGTTGAAACCCAGAGCGGCCAGTGGCCACCTGATTGGCAGAAATGATCAGCCCACTAATATAATAAAGTTGGCCACCACAGTTGCCGATATAACACCTACCAACACACGCAGATTCAATGAAAAAAACAAATACTATGGGAAGTGAAAAGTTAATCGAAGATATATATATATATATATATATATATATATATATATATATATATATATATATATATATATATATATATATAAATATATATATATATATATATATATATATATATATATATATATGTATATATATATATATATAAATATATATATATATATATATATATATATATATATATATATATATATATATATATATATGTATATATATATATATATAAATATATATATATATATATATATATATATATATATATATATATATATATATATATACATGAGAAAAGTGCAGCGTGTGAGTAGCATTTATTGAGGTGCATCGAGGAATCGAACTACGACCAAGCAAGGCCATGGGGAGTACTTGGCCACTGTACTTCTCATCAAGGGAGGAACAAGGATGAGGACTATCTTGTCTCCACCCCCCCCCCCCCCCCCGTGAAGGAGGTTCACCGCTCGTGGAATTGGTGAAATAGTTTTCCCCAGGCTATTGTGGTTGGCAGTTTATATGATTTGCGCCACGGAGGCTGGAGTACTGGTGAGGAGAGGTGAGGTGTGAGGGAGTCCTCACTACTCTTCTCCTAGTATTGCTACCTCTGTGTGGTGGCCCCGGGCTCCTCCGGGTACTCTTCCTCCGCCTCTGGGTACTCTGTACTTACCTAATTGTCCTTACGGGGGTTGAGCTCTGGCTCTTTGGTCCCGCCTCTCAACTGTCAATCAACTGGTGTACAGGTTCCTGAGCCTACTGGGCTCTATCATATCTACACTTGAAACTGTGTATGGAGTCAGCCTCCACCACATCACTTCCTAATACATTCCATTTATTAACTACTCTGACACTGGAAAAATTCTTTCTAATGTCTCTGTGGCTCATGTGGCTACTAAGTTTCCACCTGTGTCCCCTTGTTCGTGTCCCTCCGACGCTGAAGAGTTTGTCTTTGTCCATCCTGTTAATTCCCCTGAGAATTTTGTAGGTGGTTATCATGTCTCCCCAACTGTGGTACTCCGTCTGTGTGTGTGTGTGTGTGTGTGTTATATACGTGTTAAAATTGCATTTCACCATCCCAAACGCACAGTAATCCCATTGCGTGGCTAAGTACTCAATACCCAAGTGTTCCGTACTTAACAGTACGGCACTTGAGGTGAGGACTGAGCCAGATCCCGAACCTTGCATGACAGACGGAAGTGTACGAACCCTACGTATGTTGGATAGCGTTGTATTCTTACACCCAGTCACTAGCATCGCTACACGTGTTAAACACACACACACACTGACAGGTTACACACACACACTCTGACAGGTTACACACACACACTCTGACAGGTTTTATACACTACACACACACACACACACACACACACAGAAGAAGAGAGCAATACTCACAGATCCTTCATAAGGTAGCGGTCCCTGTCGTTCATGATACAAGCACCCTTGAAGCTGATGCTGTGCTCATTGATGATAACAGGATCCTCGACGCCCGAATGGAACCACCCATCGTGCCACTGAACCGGTAAGGAGCACTCTGTCAGGGGGAGAGAGAGACATGCCCAGTGAGTGGGGACCACGTGAGGCTGACTGACAGGCCAGCGGAAGGGAAAGGGAAGTGGATGGAAAGGGATACAGATGTTTAAGGGACATAGTAAGAAAGAGGGCGGGACAGGGAGTGTGGAAACACAATGATATAAAAAACGTGACAGTACACGGGAGACTTAAGATATAGGAGTATACATATAAATCAATTCAACAATTCAAAACAAATATATACATATATATATATATATATATATATATATATATATATATATATATATATATATATATATATAAATATAAATTGAAAACCCAACTTAAACAAATGCAGTGAAAAACGTACAAAAATATAATAATATAAAACCCATTCACATGTAGAGGGAACAAACACAAATCTAAATAAATCGGTTTGTTGTGATTGTTCTGAACAACACAGCGGGCGAGTTGCCAGCTGGTGGTTCCTGGGGCAAGTTGCCAGCTGGTGGTTCCTGGGGCAAGTTGCCAGCTGGTGGTTCCTGGGGCAAGTTGCCAGCTGGTGGTTCCTGGGGCAAGTTGCCAGCTGGTGGTTCCTGGGGCAAGTTGCCAGCTGGTGGTTCCTGGGGCAAGTTGCCAGCTGGTGGTTCCTGGGGCAAGTTGCCAGCTGGTGGTTCCTGGGGCAAGTTGCCAGCTGGTGGTTCCTGGGGCAAGTTGCCAGCTGGTGGTTCCTGGGGCAAGTTGCCAGCTGGTGGTTCCTGGGGCGAGTTGCCAGCTGGTGGTTCCTGGGGCGAGTTGCCAGCTGGTGGTTCCTGGGGCGAGTTGCCAGCTGGTGGTTCCTGGGGCGAGTTGCCAGCTGGTGGTTCCTGGGGCGAGTTGCCAGGTGGTGGTTCCTGGGGCAAGTTGCCAGCTGGTGGTTCCTGGGGCAAGTTGCCAGCTGGTGGTTCCTGGGGCAAGTTGCCAGCTGGTGGTTCCTGGGGCGAGTTGCCAGCTGGTGGTTCCTGGGGCAAGTTGCCAGCTGGTGGTTCCTGGGGCGAGTTGCCAGCTGGTGGTTCCTGGGGCGAGTTGCCAGCTGGTGGTTCCTGGGGCGAGTTGCCAGCTGGTGGTTCCTGGGGCAAGTTGCCAGCTGGTGGTTCCTGGGGCGAGTTGCCAGCTGGTGGTTCCTGGGGCAAGTTGCCAGCTGGTGGTTCCTGGGGCGAGTTGCCAGCTGGTGGTTCCTGGGGCAAGTTGCCAGCTGGTGGTTCCTGGGGCGAGTTGCCAGCTGGTGGTTCCTGGGGCAAGTTGCCAGCTGGTGGTTCCTGGGGCGAGTTGCCAGCTGGTGGTTCCTGGGGCAAGTTGCCAGCTGGTGGTTCCTGGGGCGAGTTGCCAGCTGGTGGTTCCTGGGGCAAGTTGCCAGCTGGTGGTTCCTGGGGCAAGTTGCCAGCTGGTGGTTCCTGGGGCGAGTTGCCAGCTGGTGGTTCCTGGGGCAAGTTGCCAGCTGGTGGTTCCTGGGGCGAGTTGCCAGCTGGTGGTTCCTGGGGCAAGTTGCCAGCTGGTGGTTCCTGGGGCAAGTTGCCAGGTGGTGGTCCCTGAGGGCAAGTTGCCAGCTGGTGGTTCCTGGGGCAAGTTGCCAGGTGGTGGTCCCTGAGGGCAAGTTGCCAGCTGGTGGTTCCTGGGGCAAGTTGCCAGCTGGTGGTTCCTGGGGCAAGTTGCCAGGTGGTGGTCCCTGAGGGCAAGTTGCCAGCTGGTGGTTCCTGGGGCAAGTTGCCAGCTGGTGGTTCCTGGGGCAAGTTGCTAGCTGGTGGTTCCTGGGGCGAGTTGCCAGCTGGTGGTTCCTGGGGCAAGTTGCCAGCTGGTGGTTCCTGGGGCAAGTTGCCAGGTGGTGGTCCCTGAGGGCAAGTTGCCAGCTGGTGGTTCCTGGGGCAAGTTGCCAGCTGGTGGTTCCTGGGGCAAGTTGCCAGCTGGTGGTTCCTGGGGCGAGTTGCCAGCTGGTGGTTCCTGGGGCAAGTTGCCAGCTGGTGGTTCCTGGGGCAAGTTGCCAGCTGGTGGTTCCTGGGGCGAGTTGCCAGCTGGTGGTTCCTGGGGCAAGTTGCCAGCTGGTGGTTCCTGGGGCAAGTTGCCAGCTGGTGGTTCCTGGGTCAAGTTGCCAGCTGGTGGTTCCTGGGGCGAGTTGCCAGCTGGTGGTTCCTGGGGCAAGTTGCCAGCTAGTGGTTCCTGGGGCAAGTTGCCAGCTGGTGGTTCCTGGGGCAAGTTGCCAGCTGGTGGTTCCTGGGGCAAGTTGCCAGCTGGTGGTTCCTGGGGCAAGTTGCCAGCTGGTGGTTCCTGGGGCAAGTTGCCAGCTAGTGGTTCCTGGGGCAAGTTGCCAGCTGGTGGTTCCTGAGGGCGAGTTGCCAGCTAGTGGTTCATGAGGGTGAGTTGCCAGCTGGTGGTTCCTGAGGGCGAGTTGCCAGCTAGTGGTTCATGAGGGTGAGTTGCCAGCTGGTGGTTCCTGAGGGCGAGTTGCCAGCTAGTGGTTCATGAGGGTGAGTTGCCAGCTGGTGGTTCCTGAGGGCGAGTTGCCAGCTAGTGGTTCCTGAGGGCGAGTTGCCAGCTAGTGGTTCATGAGGGTGAGTTGCCAGCTGGTGGTTCCTGAGGGCGAGTTGCCAGCTAGTGGTTCATGAGGGTGAGTTGCCAGCTGGTGGTTCCTGAGGGCGAGTTGCCAGCTAGTGGTTCATGAGGGCGAGTTGCCAGCTAGTGGTTCCTGAGGGCGAGTTGCCAGCTGGTGGTTCCTGGGGCGAGTTGCCAGCTGGTGGTTCCTGAGGGCGAGTTGCGAGCTGGTGGTTCCTGAGGGCGAGTTGCCAGCTAGTGGTTCCTGGGGCGAGTTGCCAGCTGGTGGGTCCTGGCGCGAGATGCCAGCTGGTGGTTCCTGGGGCGAGTTGCCAGCTAGTGGTTCCTGGGGCGAGTTGCCAGCTGGTAGTTCCTGGGGCGAGATGCCAGCTGGTGGTTCCTGGGGCGAGTTGCCAGCTAGTGGTTCCTGGGGCGAGTTGCCAGCTGGTGGTTCCTGGGGCGAGTTGCCAGCTAGTGGTTCCTGGGGCGAGTTGCCAGCTGGTAGTTCCTGGGGCGAGATGCCAGCTGGTGGTTCCTGGGGCGAGTTGCCAGCTAGTGGTTCCTGGGGCGAGTTGCCAGCTGGTGGTTCCTGGGGCGAGATGCCAGCTGGTGGTTCCTGGGGCGAGATGCCAGCTGGTGGTTCCTGGGGCGAGTTGCCAGCTGGTGGTTCCTGGGGCGAGTTGCCAGCTAGTGGTTCCTGGGGCGAGTTGCCAGCTAGTGGTTCCTGGGCGAGTTGCCAGCTGGTGGTTCCTGGGGCGAGTTGCCAGCTGGTGGTTCCTGGGGCGAGTTGCCAGCTGGTGGTTCCTGCGGCGAGTTGCCAGCTGGTGGTTCCTGGGGCGAGTTGCCAGCTGGTGGTTCCTGAGGGCAAGTTGCCAGCTGGTGGTTCCTGGGGCGAGTTGCCAGCTGATGGTTCCTGGGGCGAGTTGCCAGCTGGTGGTTCCTGGGGCGAGTTGCCAGCTGGTGGTTCCTGAGGGCAAGTTGCCAGCTGGTGGTACCTGAGGGCAAGTTGCCAGCTGGTGGTTCCAACGGGCGAGTTGCCAGCTGGTGATTCCAACGGGCGAGTTGCCAGCTGGTGGTCCCTGAGGGCAAGTTGCCAGCTGGTGGTCCCTGAGGGCGAGTTGCCAGCTGGTGGTTCCAACGGGCGAGTTGCCAGCTGGTGGTTCCTGAGGGTGAGTTGCCAGCTGGTGGTTCCTGGGGGTGAGTTGCCAGCTGGTGGTTCCTGGGGCGAGTTGCCAGCTGGTGGTTCCTGAGGGCAAGTTGCCAGCTGGTGGTTCCTGGGGCGAGTTGCCAGCTGATGGTTCCTGGGGCGAGTTGCCAGCTGGTGGTTCCTGGGGCGAGTTGCCAGCTGGTGGTTCCTGAGGGCAAGTTGCCAGCTGGTGGTACCTGAGGGCAAGTTGCCAGCTGGTGGTTCCAACGGGCGAGTTGCCAGCTGGTGATTCCAACGGGCGAGTTGCCAGCTGGTGGTCCCTGAGGGCAAGTTGCCAGCTGGTGGTCCCTGAGGGCGAGTTGCCAGCTGGTGGTTCCAACGGGCGAGTTGCCAGCTGGTGGTTCCTGAGGGTGAGTTGCCAGCTGGTGGTTCCTGGGGGTGAGTTGCCAGCTGGTGGTTCCTGGGGCGAGTTGCCAGCTGGTGGTTCCTGAGGGCAAGTTGCCAGCTGGTGGTTCCTGGGGCGAGTTGCCAGCTGGTGGTTCAACGGGGAAGTTGCCAGCTGGTGATTCCAACGGGCGAGTTACCAGCTGGTGATTCCAACGGGCGAGTTGCCAGCTGGTGACTCCAACGGGCGAGTTGCCAGCTGGTGATTCCAACGGGCGAGTTGCCAGCTGGTGATTCCAACGGGCGAGTTGCCAGCTGGTGATTCCAACGGGCGAGTTGCCAGCTGGTGATTCCAACGGGCGAGTTGCCAGCTGGTGGCAACTCGCCAGCTGGCAGCACCCCCCCCCCCCCCTACACACTCCACCAAGAACACCTACACATCCCCAACAACAACAGTCTCCCAAAGCGCCAACTGCTAGCACAGACAGATCAATTGAACAGGGGCAAGCACCGCCACTCTCCACTAACCTCTCGCACGCTGGTAATCGATTTACACATTTACAGGAACGTTGTTTACATCGGGCTGAACCAAGGTGCACTCTACATGTGTAAATTATTAAGTATGTGTGGGTGTTATTCTCAGTCACCTGGATGGTCATGAGGTTCCCCCAGGGTGGAACAGTGTTCCACTTGGTGGTGAGGTTCCCCAGGGTGGAGCAGTGTTCTACCTTGATGGTGAGGTTCCCCAGGGTGGAACAGTGTTCCACTTGGTGGTGAGGTTCCCCAGGGTGGAACAGTGTTCCACTTGGTGGTGAGGTTCCCCAGGGTGGAACAGTGTTCCACTTGGTGGTGAGGTTCCCCAGGGTGGAACAGTGTTCCACTTGGTGGTGAGGTTCCCCAGGGTGGAGCAGTGTTCTACTTGGTGGTGAGGTTCCTCAGGGTGGAGCAGTGTTCCACTTGATGCTGAGGTTCCTCAGGGTGGAGCAGTGTTCTACCTTGGTGGTGAGGTTCCCCAGGGTGGAGCAGTGTTCCACCTTGGTGGTGAGGTTCCCCAGGGTGGAGCAGTGTTCCACTTGGTGGTGAGGTTCCCCAGGGTGGAGCAGTGTTCCACTTGGTGAGGTTCCCCAGGGTGGAGCAGTGTTCTACCTTGGTGGTGAGGTTCCCCAGGGTGGAACAGTGTTCCACCTGGTGGTGAGGTTCCTCAGGGTGGAGCAGTGTTCTACCTTGGTGGTGAGGTTCCCCAGGGTGGAACAGTGTTCCACTTGGTGGTGAGGTTCCACAGGGTGGAGCAGTGTTCTACCTTGGTGGTGAGGTTCCCA
>NC_091207.1:25726189-25761189 GCF_040958095.1 Procambarus clarkii
TCCCCAAGCCCGGCCCGAGGCCAGGCTCGATCTATGCACTAATCTATCCCTATCTAACATACGGTATCTATGCATGGGGTTCAACCATAGCAAATTACCTCAAGCCCAAGCCCACTCAACAAATCTGCTATCAGAACTATAACAAACTCTGTCTTCAGACAACACAGCACCACTATTAAAGTCCCTAAACATGCTACACATACTCTCACTCCACACATTCTCACGTGCTATCTACATGTACAAAACCTTGTTCCTAAATGGTAATCTAGATCTGAAAATTTTCCTTGAAAGATGCGTGAGCACCACACATGAAATAAATATATATTTGATATTCCCAGATCCTAACTAAATCTGTGCAAACGGTCCATACAAATAAAAGAGTTCCATAGACTCGTCTATGGAACTCACTCCCCGATGAATTAAAAAAATTGTCCAACCTTTGCACTATTCAAAAGTAAAACCCAAAAGTACCTAATATCATCCTCATAGTTTCCTACCTTGTGCTTCAAACTCACACTGTATCTTGTACTACCCTACTTCACCCAATATTAGTACTTAAGACATGCAACTTAAGATTCGCTACCTGGAACAAAAAGTTCCAAGTAGCACGGGCTATGGTGATCCCGTAGTGGACTTAGGCATAGTATATACTAGTAGCTCTATCTAGGAATTCAACATTTTGTTTGTAACTCATTTTGAATATATGTACTTTTACCTGAATAAACATTAATAATAATAATAATATTATTATTATTATATTTTAGTATTATTAAATCGTGTATTTGTACAAGAATGTAAGAACACTTTTATATATAAATAAATAAATAAAGTTATTACGTTGAACTCAAAATGCCTATATATCATTTATCAGTGTCTGTGGCTCTGTAATAATGTGACGCTCAAACACCATTGTCATGTACTCTCACAACCCAATGCATCTTCTTGTATACTGTATATACAACTTAAATAAATCAATAAATTATTAATACAGCATGCTAATATTTATTACATAGTTTGCATTGCATTTTATTACAGTTTACGGTCTTACGAGCTTTACATTTTCTGTGGATAATTCATTCCATTTTCTAAATTTACAGTAAGCTATAACTAGCGTAAAGTACGGGCCCTTAAACCCGGCTTGAGACGAGGGCTGGTCAGAGGGCCAAAGGGAAGAGCTAATCATAGGTCAGGGATCCAGGAGAGAGCAGGTCACAGTCAAGGGTCAAGGTGAGGGCTGTTGACAGGTCAACCCCGCTAGCACTCAGCGCCACAGGTGCGCAAACTGCAAGCAAGAACAACCTTATGGATCAAAAAGTCCTGAGCAAACACCAGGCTTTTAACTTAACTAGATTTCTCGCTCGAAAAACCATGGGAAGAAAACGACTCAATTTAAAATCGAACATAACTATAAGGATTAGCTATAGGAAACCACTGTAAGGATTATCTATAGCAGACCACTGTAAGGATTAACTATAGGAGACCACTGTAAGGATTAACTATTGACCACTGTAAGGATTAACTATAGACCACTGTAAGGATTAACAATAGACCACTGTAAGGATTAACTATAGGAGACCACTGTAAGGATTAACTATTGACCACTGTAAGGATTAACTTTAGACCACTGTAAGGATTAACTATAGACCACTGTAAGGATTAACTATAGGAGACCACTGTAAGGATTAACTATAGGAGACCACTGTAAGGATTAACTATAGGAGACCACTGTAAGGATTATCTATAGGAGACCACTGTAAGAATTATCTATAGGAGACCACTGTAAGGATTAACTATAGGAGACCACTATAAGAATTAACTATAGGAGACCACTATAAGAATTAACTATAGGAGGCACAAGAGCAGTCTTCTTATAATGAACAAAAGAACGACGACTCATCAAGGATATCCCTGTCTACTGACGAAACCTGTTCATCTGTCCCCCCGATCATGGCGGGTTAGTTTGTGTACTCATTCCAAACGCCTCTGGAGCTAGTGAACTGTTTAATAAAATAGAAACTGAGCCGCCACGGTCGAGGAAAGATGTACAGGTTTCGTCAGTGGAACGTTATTAAGAGCTTGACGCACTCAGGCCGAGTGACACACACACACACACACAGCTTACTGTACGGCAGCAACCTTCCAAACACCAGAAGGCACTGGTACTCTCTGGAGTACTGGTACTCTCTGGAGTACTGGTACTCTCTGGAGTACTGTTACTCTCTGGAGTACTGGTACTCTCTGGAGTACTGGTACTCTCTGGAGTACTGGTACTCTCTGGAGTACTGGTACTCTCTGGAGTACTGGTACTCTCTGGAGTACTGGTACTCTCTGGAGTACTGGTACTCTCTGGAGTACTGGTACTCTGGAGTACTGGTACTCTCTGGAGTACTGGTACTCTCTGGAGTACTGGTACTCTCTGGAGTACTGGTACTCTCTGGAGTACTGGTACTCTCTGGAGTACTGGTACTCTCTGGAGTACTGGTACTCTCTGGAGTACTGGTACTCTCTGGAGTACTGGTACTCTCTGGAGTACTGGTACTCTGCAGCACCTGAGTGTCAGTACTCCAGAGAGTACAATCATGAGGTGCTACTGTAATAATAAAGGACATAGTGGGCCCGAGGCCTCACAACTGCAAGTGGGTTAATTATTAGGTCATCACGTGACTCTCTGAGCCACCAGCAGGTTTACTGAAGGCCTGAACACAGTCCAGGACCACAGTATACTCTCCAGTATACCCCTCCAGTATACTCAGTGTATACACACTGAGCACCAGCCAGCCTGGCCACCAGCCTGGCCACCAGCCTGGCCACCAGCCTGGCCACCAGCCTGGCCACCAGCCTGGCCACCACCCTGGCCACCACCCTGGCCACCAGCCTGGCCACCAGCCTGGCCACCAGCCTGGCCACCACCCTGGCCACCAGCCTGGCCACCACCCTGGCCACCAGCCTGGCCACCAGCCTGGCCACCAGCCTGGCCACCAGCCTGGCCACCAGCCTGGCCACCACCCTGGCCACCAGCCTGGCCACCAGCCTGGCCACCAGCCTGGCCACCAGCCTGGCCACCACCCTGGCCACCAGCCTGGCCACCAGCCTGGCCACCAGCCTGGCCACCAGCCTGGCCACCAGCCTGGCAGATGACAGATGTCAATGTTTACACTCGTGACGTCACTAATGTTTACACTCGTGACGTCACTACGCATCGATTCACATCCACGGTTCACTCAAATGACAGGTACTTACTAATTAGTACTTACCTACGAGTGACTATCTATCATAACTTACCTACCAGTGAGTAAGGGGGAACTGAGGTGTAACTCACTATGCCCCGCACAGCGGTGAGTAGAGACGGTACAGAGGAGCCAAACTGGTTCTGTTCAGTGCTCAGTTCCACAGGTTTTAATACACACTCATGTGTTGGTTCTCTGGTGACTCTGTGTGTGTATTGTGGGGTTATGAGTCTAGGGGAAGTCACAATAGGCAAGTGAACTGTGTCTATTGTAACTCCCACACACACACACACACACACACACACACACACACACACACACACACACACACACACACACACACACACACACACACACACACACACACACACACACAGGTAGACGGTTGGAACAAGCTAAGTGAGAAGGTGGTAGAGGCCAAAACCGTCAGTAGTTTCAAAGCGTTATATGACAAAGAGTGCTGGGAAGACGGGACACCACGAGCGTAGCTCTCATCCTGTAACTACACTTAGGTAATTACACACACACACACACACACATGAATGCTAAACGTGACTATATAGACGGTCCCACAAACTTCAGGCCAAGAAAATTGTAGATGACATTGGCTCAAATTATTGTTCAATGCTCCACCAACTGGCCTCTGATGACACCAGGCAACAGTTCCGTGCGGTTGTTCATGTGGTACAATCATTGATTACCGCACAAAGTGAGAGGCGCAAGAGTCGGGGGACCAATTGTACCACAGAGGATCAACATTCCCACGACGGCGCGTGACACAAGCAACATTAGTATTCTCAGTTGCAACATTCGTATTATCAATGGCAGACTGAAGGACTTAATTGCACATGTTGGCAGCAACAACATAGATATAACTACTATGTAGGAGCCCTACACGTCTAACATGATAAATAAAACCCCACCAGAGGTCAGAGGACGACGTACACACACAGTGGCATCACTCCATGTACACACCACAGCTGGCTACTTACATGTACACACACACAGCTGGCCACTTGCATGTACACACACACAGCTGGCCACTTGCATGTACACACACACAGCTGGCCACTTACATGTACACACACACAGCTGGCCACTTGCATGTACACACACAGCTGGCCACTTGCATGTACACACACACAGCTGGCCACTTGCATGTACACACACACAGCTGGCCACTTACATGTACACACACACAGCTGGCCACTTGCATGTACACACACACAGCTGGCCACTTGCATGTACACACACACAGCTGGCCACTTACATGTACACACACACAGCTGGCCACTTGCATGTACACACACACAGCTGGCCACTTACATGTACACACACACAGCTGGCCACTTGCATGTACACACACAGCTGGCCACTTACATGTACACACACACAGCTGGCCACTTACATGTACACACACAGCTGGCCACTTGCATGTACACACACACAGCTGGCCACTTACATGTACACACACAGCTGGCCACTTGCATGTACACACACACAGCTGGCCACTTACATGTACACACACACAGCTGGCTACTTACATGTACACACACACAGCTGGCCACTTACATGTACACACACACAGCTGGCCACTTACATGTACACACACACAGCTGGCCACTTACATGTACACACACAGCTGGTCACTTACATGTACACACACACAGCTGGCCACTTACATGTACACACACACAGCTGGCCACTTACATGTACACACACACAGCTGGCCACTTACATGTACACACACACAGCTGGCCACTTACATGTACACACACACAGCTGGCCACTTACATGTACACACACACAGCTGGCCACTTGCATGTACACACACAGCTGGCCACTTGCATGTACACACACACAGCTGGCCACTTGCATGTACACACACACAGCTGGCCACTTACATGTACACACACACAGCTGGCCACTTGCATGTACACACACACAGCTGGCCACTTGCATGTACACACACACAGCTGGCCACTTACATGTACACACACACAGCTGGCCACTTGCATGTACACACACACAGCTGGCCACTTACATGTACACACACACAGCTGGCCACTTGCATGTACACACACAGCTGGCCACTTACATGTACACACACACAGCTGGCCACTTACATGTACACACACAGCTGGCCACTTGCATGTACACACACACAGCTGGCCACTTACATGTACACACACAGCTGGCCACTTGCATGTACACACACACAGCTGGCCACTTACATGTACACACACACAGCTGGCTACTTACATGTACACACACACAGCTGGCCACTTACATGTACACACACACAGCTGGCCACTTACATGTACACACACACAGCTGGCCACTTACATGTACACACACAGCTGGTCACTTACATGTACACACACACAGCTGGCCACTTACATGTACACACACACAGCTGGCCACTTACATGTACACACACACAGCTGGTCACTTACATGTACACACCACAGCTGGCCACTTACATGTACACACACACAGCTGGCCACTTACATGTACACACCACAGCTGGCCACTTACATGTACACACACACAGCTGGCCACTTACATGTACACACACACAGCTGGCCACTTACATGTACACACACACAGCTGGCCACTTACATGTACACACACACAGCTGGCCACTTACATGTACACACACACAGCTGGCCACTTACATGTACACACACACAGCTGGCCACTTACATGTACACACACAGCTGGTCACTTACATGTACACACACACAGCTGGCCACTTACATGTACACACACAGCTGGCCACTTACATGTACACACACACAGCTGGCCACTTACATGTACACACACACACAGCTGGCCACTTACATGTACACACACACAGCTGGCCACTTACATGTACACACACACACAGCTGGCCACTTACATGTACACACACAGCTGGTCACTTACATGTACACACCACAGCTGGCCACTTACATGTACACACACAGCTGGCCACTTACATGTACACACACACAGCTGGCCACTTGCATGTACACACACACAGCTGGCCACTTACATGTACACACACACAGCTGGTCACTTACATGTACACACACAGCTGGTCACTTACATGTACACACACAGCTGGTCACTTACATGTACACACCACAGCTGGCCACTTACATGTACACACACAGCTGGCCACTTACATGTACACACACACAGCTGGTCACTTACATGTACACACACAGCTGGCCACTTGCATGTACACACACACAGCTGGTCACTTACATGTACACACCACAGCTGGCCACTTACATGTACACACACAGCTGGTCACTTACATGTACACACCACAGCTGGCCACTTACATGTACACACACAGCTGGCCACTTGCATGTACACACACACAGCTGGTCACTTACATGTACACACCACAGCTGGCCACTTACATGTACACACACAGCTGGCCACTTGCATGTACACACACACAGCTGGCCACTTACATGTACACACACACAGCTGGCCACTTGCATGTACACACACACAGCTGGCCACTTACATGTACACACACACAGCTGGCCACTTGCATGTACACACACACAGCTGGCCACTTACATGTACACACACACAGCTGGCCACTTACATGTACACACACACAGCTGGCCACTTGCATGTACACACACACAGCTGGCCACTTACATGTACACACACACAGCTGGCCACTTGCATGTACACACACACAGCTGGCCACTTACATGTACACACACACAGCTGGCCACTTGCATGTACACACACACAGCTGGCCACTTACATGTACACACACACAGCTGGCCACTTACATGTACACACACACAGCTGGCCACTTGCATGTACACACACACAGCTGGCCACTTACATGTACACACACACAGCTGGCCACTTACATGTACACACACACAGCTGGCCACTTACATGTACACACACACAGCTGGCCACTTGCATGTACACACACACAGCTGGCCACTTACATGTACACACACAGCTGGCCACTTACATGTACACACACACAGCTGGCCACTTACATGTACACACACACAGCTGGCCACTTACATGTACACACCACAGCTGGCCACTTACATGTACACACACACAGCTGGCCACTTCCATGTACACACACAGCTGACCACTTACATGTACACACACACACACAGCTGGCCACTCCTCATCCCCCAACATTCATGCTAGACCCCAGAAACTCTAAGCAACATTGCTCTCAGCTCTAGACCATCATGTCGACAATAACAAATGCGACTGTAAATAATATAATTATATCAACAAATTAACTGTGCATATTAGAGACGCTGCGACCCGTCTACTGGCAGGCAGATTATGTAATGACCTTCATACTAATGATTTGCTGAGGTTTGGCAAGATATAAACATGCTTAAGAACAGCCCAACCACACCATTGTACCACAGCCCATTAGAACAACCAAACCATTGGTTGTTCGACTTGAGAATGGTCCAGGACGGACCGAAACGTCGTCGTCCCTTCACCTTCTAGTGTGTGGTCTGGTCAACATTGTACCACAAGCCATTAGAACAACCAAACTATTGTACCACAAGCCACTAGAACAACCAAACCATTGTACCACAAGCCATTACAACAACCAAACCATTGTACCACAAGCCACTAGAACAACCAAACCATTGTACCACAAGCCATTACAACAACCAAACCATTGTACCACAAGCCATTACAACAACCAAACCATTGTACCACAAGCCATTACAACAACCAAACCATTGTACCACAAGCCATTACAACAACCAAACCATTGTACCACAAGCCATTACAACAACCAAACCATTGTACCACAAGCCATTACAACAACCAAACCATTGTACCACAAGCCATTACAACAACCAAACACTCTTCTTGAGCAATGGGGCATTAACAGCCAGCTTTCATTAACTGCCAATTAACATAAGAGAACAAACTTAACGACACAAGCGTGACCGCACAAGGACCCATCAATCTGGCGCCGACAGCCATTGACGTGTCAGATTTTAATGATGTAACTGGATGGCCAATGAAATCATGTATTAAAGATGAGCCAGGCAAATACTGGTGAGGTGGAGGGGATTACACGCAGCTGACTGACCTTAGTCGCACCAGCACCAGGTTACCCACTTTTGCTCTCATGCAGAATGAGTTGAGGTGAAGGGCCATAGTTGCCTATCTACTTGGTGCTTGGGGTCCACCTACCTGGTGCTTGGGGTCCACCTACCTGGTGCTTGGGGTACTTGGAGCTTGGGGTCCACCTACCTGGTGCTTGGGGTCCACCTACCTGGTGCTTGGGGTACTTGGTGCTTGGGGTCCACCTACCTGGTGCTTGGGGTACTTGGAGCTTGGGGTCCACCTACCTGGTGCTTGGGGTACTTGGTGCTTGGGGTCCACCTACCTGGTGCTTGGGGTCCACCTACCTGGTGCTTGGGGTACTTGGTGCTTGGGGTCCACCTACCTGGTGCTTGGGGTCCACCTACCTGGTGCTTGGGGTACTTGGTGCTTGGGGTCCACCTACCTGGTGCTTGGGGTCCACCTACCTGGTGCTTGGGGTACTTGGTGCTTGGGGTCCACCTACCTGGTGCTTGGGGTACTTGGTGCTTGGGGTCCACCTACCTGGTGCTTGGGGTACTTGGTGCTTGGGGTCCACCTACCTGGTGCTTGGGGTACTTGGTGCTTGGGGTCCACCTACCTGGTGCTTGGGGTACTTGGTGCTTGGGGCCTACCTACCTGGTGCTTGGGGTACTTGGTGCTTGGGGTCCACCTACCTGGTGCTTGGGGTACTTGGTGCTTGGGGTCCACCTACCTGGTGCTTGGGGTACTTGGTGCTTGGGGTCCACCTACCTGGTGCTTGGGGTACTTGGTGCTTGGGGTCTACCTACCTGGTGCTTGGGGTACTTGGTGCTTGGGGTCCACCTACCTGGTGCTTGGGGTACTTGGTGCTTGGGGTCCACCTACCTGGTGCTTGGGGTACTTGGTGCTTGGGGTCCACCTACCTGGTGCTTGGGGTACTTGGTGCTTGGGGTCCACCTACCTGGTGCTTGGGGTGCTTGGTGCTTGGGGCCTACCTCCCTGGTGCCTGGACGTTGAATGCCACTGTTCATATTCCCTAACAATATTCGGGTGCTTATAGAGCCATAGCTTTAAGGCCGTGTATTTGTTTAACATATTTGCATTTGGTATTCAAGGAGCAGCTATCACTCCACCTCACGACCAAAGAACAAATCCACAGGAGCCGTGATGAGGGTTCGAACCTGTGTTCCCAGACGTGTTCTAGCCAACTGTACCACCACATGGTCAAAAGAATTGCAACCTGGAGTGCTGCTGCACCCACGAGGGTTCCGAGGCTTCTACAGAAGCCTAACCGGGGCTTCACTCCCCCAACCAACCTCTAAGGCTCCTGCTCCGAGAAATCCTAATAGAAAGATATGAGAAAGAATGCCGTGGAATAAGAGATGGAGGAAGAGACAGCGTGTCCCGGGCACCGCCGGCCCACCCCTCCCCCCCAAACATCATAGTACACATAACTACTACATAAGGAATGTACATAACATACACTGTTGTACAAGAACTTCACATTTTGTACTACTGAGTACTACAAAAGACATTTTGAGTACTACAAAATACGATTTCTAAGGCTTGATATAACGCATTTATGTACTATGGTAGGCCTAGGAATATTTAAGTCTGATTTTAAGCTTAATTTTTGACCGGATTCTATAGAAATTAATAGTACAAAAAGTGGTTGACTGGAGGTCCATTGCTGCATGTTAGTACTCTGGAGCAGATAGTTAGTACAAGTACGACCATTGTTGGAGGCTGAGCTGGTAAGTTATAGAGTAAACTGTCTCACTTGTCACACTCACCTGTTACACTCTCCTGTTACATCCACCTGTCATACTCACCTGTCACACTCACCTGTCACACACTCCTGTTACATCCACCTGTCACACTCACCTGTCACACACTCCTGTTACATCCACCTGTCACACTCACCTGTCACACTCACCTGTCACACTCTCCTGTTACATCCACCTGTCACACTCACCTGTCACACTCACCTGTCACACTCTCCTGTTACATCCACCTGTCACACTCACCTGTCACACTCACCTGTCACACTCACCTGTTACATCCACCTGTCACACTCACCTGTCACACTCACCTGTCACACTCTCCTGTTACATCCACCTGTCACACTCACCTGTCACACTCTCCTGTTACATCCACCTGTCACACTCACCTGTCACACTCACCTGTTACACTCTCCTGTTACATCCACCTGTCACACTCACCTGTCACACTCTCCTGTTACATCCACCTGTCACACTCACCTGTCACACTCACCTGTCACACTCACCTGTTACATCCACCTGTCACACTCACCTGTCACACTCTCCTGTTACATCCACCTGTCACACTCACCTGTCACACTCACCTGTTACATCCACCTGTCATACTCACCTGTCACACTCACCTGTCACACTCACCTGTCACACTCACCTGTTACATCCACCTGTCACACTCACCTGTCACACTCTCCTGTTACATCCACCTGTCACACTCACCTGTCACACTCACCTGTCACACTCTCCTGTTACACTCTCCTGTTACATCCACCTGTCACACTCACCTGTCACACTCACCTGTCACACTCACCTGTCACACTCACCTGTCACACTCTCCTGTTACACTCTCCTGTTACATCCACCTGTCACACTCACCTGTCACACTCACCTGTCACACTCTCCTGTTACACTCTCCTGTTACATCCACCTGTCACACTCACCTGTCACACTCACCTGTTACACTCTCCTGTTACACTCTCCTGTTACATCCACCTGTCACACTCACCTGTCACACTCACCTGTCACACTCACCTGTCACACTCTCCTGTTACACTCTCCTGTTACATCCACCTGTCACACTCACCTGTCACACTCACCTGTCACACTCTCCTGTTACACTCTCCTGTTACACTCACCTGTCACACTCTCCTGTTACATCCACCTGTCATACTCACCTGTCACACTCACCTGTCACACTCTCCTGTTACATCCACCTGTCATACTCACCTGTCACACTCACCTGTCTGTCACACTCACCTGTCTGTCACACTCACCTGTCACACTCACCTGTCTGTCACACTCACCTGTCTGTCACACTCACCTGAGCTGCAACAGGTGAGGACGGGGGCCTGATCACCTACTTTCCTTAATAATAATCCCAACGTCACCTAAATACTCAACGATCAATCACTGATGTATTTCAATGATATACTCAATGATCCGTCCTTTAATCAGGCGGAACTGGGTCGTGTCAACAGACGTGGCAGATGCACTCAAGATGCACTCGAGATGCACTTGAGAACATTCACACCTCCTTCACTGAAACAGGTCACAGTGTCCAGCATGAGGACAGTTCCAGTGTCCCAATACTGGAACAACCAAATACCTCATCTACTGGGACAATAATGATCCCATATTCACAATTGACAAAGGTCATGCACCATTCATGTAATATATATATGTCATGTGATGATAACTTAAGCGTATCCGAGCAGAGTAATCACCGTCCGTGGTCTACTGTTCAATAATATAATGTGTACTACACACAGGAATCACAATAGCGTGATGTATCAAATGAACAAATCCACAAGGGCCGTGACGAGGATTCGAACCTACGTCCGAGAGCATCCTCGTGTCGTGTTTTGGGTGTGAGAGGGGAAGGGCCACGCGGTGCGAGCTCCGCGGAAAACAATATATAACTAGGGACATTTCAGTGATACAGGAACTAAACACAGTCAGATAACTTTTAAAGTGTGTCTCAACATATTAAGCAATATATCATAGTGATTACCATCCGACCGTTTGTGTTACCATCCGACCGTTTGTGAACTTCGTGTGTAGTGAAGGCCTGCCCTCGTGGTGCCAGGAGGCCTTAGGCGATAGTTGCCAAGTCGTCAATAAATCACATCTCTCGCTATTGAAACATCAAGTAATCAGTGCCCATAGTGCTAAGCTCTCTATGTAAAACCTGTCTCTATTATAACAAATTAAGATAACATAGTCTAATATCAAGTGAACAAATTACACACAAAATAAGTCCGTCGTGTGTGTGTAAACAAGGGCCACTTGGAGGTAGGCCCACCCCAGTACCCTCTTGTGTGTGTATTCTTTCAAATAGTGTAACGTACTCAGGTAACTAGTGCCCAGACACAGAAACTAGACGCCTCTACTGTATGATAACTAGTGGGAAAATGCAAGTAATGTAATCTAACAAGTGAACAAAACAAATTAAGAGTGCGACACGTGGTAGCAACAGTGGCCGTCCATACAGCCTCTTCCAGGCCTATCTCAAGTTGGTAAACACCCACGGCCAGCTCCCACGGCCAGCACCCGCGGTCAACTCCCCCACCGGTCAACACCCCACCTTGTAAGACCATCACCACTGAACAGAAGTGTTCAAAAAAATGGCTTTGATAAAAACGTGCATAGAATGCAACATGAAGGTAGATTACCAACAGAGCTTTCAATGCCAACTCTGTTCAGCAGCCATACACAAAAAATGTGCCAACATGACTAACAATTCAAGGAGAAATGGTCCCAGTGACCACTCTGTGTACTGGCTCTGCAAAAAGGATGATGTAACTTTTTTGAAATTGATGGAAATCCTGGATAAAACTCCCGCCGAAAACAGAGAATTACTAATTAATGCCTGCATAGCAATTTCTAATGTCTTCAAACAAACTGTACATGACACCAAGGTACAACCAGCTGTAGCACAGAGCTCTGTGGCAGCGGCGCCTGAGCAGGGCGCGGAGTCGGGGATGCCTGAGCAGGGCACGGAGTCGGGGATGCCTGAGCAGGGCGCGGAGTCGGGGATGCCTGAGCAGGGCGCGGAGTCGGGGATGCCTGAGCAGGGCGCGGAGTCGGGGATGCCTGAGCAGGGCGCGGAGTCGGGGATGCCTGAGCAGGGCACGGAGTCGGGGATGCCTGAGCAGGGCGCGGAGTCGGGGATGCCTGAGCAGGGCACGGAGTCGGGGACCCCTGAGCAGCGCGCGGTGTCGCAGGCACCGGAGCAGAGCGCGGTGTCACAGGCACCGGAGCAGAGCACAGTGTCGGGGGCGCCGCAGCAGAGTGCGGTCCCTGGCAAAGGGAAACAAACAAAACAAGGCCCCAAAATCTGTTGGTATTACAGATGGGCTACCTGTAAGCATGGGGAATCGGGAAGAATAAATGGAACATGTACACACGATCACCCTAGAAAGTGCAGAAACCTCCTCAATACAGGTAAATGTACCAAAAGCTGTGAATTCTTTCACCCAGAAATTTGCAAGAACTCTTTGGACAGGAAAGAGTGCTTCAATGCTGAATGTCCAGCTTTTCATATAAGAGGTACCAGGCGAATAAAACCGACAGACTACCACTATGAAAACAGCCACTACTCCATCAACCGGGATAATTTTTTAGCAAGAGGAGGAGGAGAAGAATGGCTAAAAATGACCAGACTCTACCACCAACTCGGTCAAATGCTAGAGAGGACGCAAACACAGTGGCCTCCTTACCAGAGCCTCAGATATTAACACCAATTAAAGCATCCAGCACTTCCACTAACACGATAACATCATTTATATTTGCCAACATCCAGGGTATAAAAACACGCAAATCCAACAAAGTTCATTTTATAGATGGTCTCCTTCATGAGGCAAATGCAGTGTTTGCAGCCCTAACGGAAACTCACACAAAGGACTACCTTGATGGTGAAATATGGATCCCAGAATACAATCTCTTCAGATGTGATAGGAAACACCGGCTTCAGGGTGGGGTCAGCCTCTACATCAAAGACACACTCATCTGTACTGAGCTGCTAAACACCTCAAATGATATGGTGGAAGTGCTGATAGTCAAAATAGAGATCCTAAATGTAGTTGTTGTCCTTGTATATAAGTCACCGGAGGCAAACCCTCAGCAGTTTAAAGACCAACTAATGAAAATAGAGCACTGCTTGGAAAACCTCACAAATCCAGCTCCGAACATCATCCTGCTTGGGGACTTCAACCTACGGCACCTGAAATGGAAGCACCTGGCTAATACAGTAATATCAGAAAGAATACCAGGAAGTAGCCTAAATGAGCAGGCACATGCAAATGACCTGCTACGGATGTGCGATAGGTTTGCCTTAAACCAGCAAATAGTAGAACCAACTAGGAAGGAGAACACGCTGGACCTCATTTTCACTAATAATGATGAGTTGATCGGGAACATAATGATTACAAATACCTGTTACTCAGATCACAACTTAATTGAGGTACTGACAACCATGGGGAATGGACCTCCAAAACCAGTCCAGATTCCCGGTGGAGGAGATTTCAGCAAATTCAACTTCAATAATAAACGGATAAACTGGGAGCAAATAAACCAGGACTTCACAGAAATAAACTGGGAAGAACAGCTAGGAAATGCAAACCTGAACCAGTGCCTGGAAAAAATAAGCTCAGTAGCACTAGAAATATGTTCAAACCGCATACCCCTAAGAAAAAAGAGAAAGAGATGCAGATTGGAACGGGAACGTCGTTCCTTATATAGGCGAAGAAAACGAATCGCGGAACAACTTGAGAGTCGCACCCTATCTCAAGAACGGCGAAGAAGGTTAGGTAGAGAAATAGAAACAATTGAACTCAAGCTACAAGAATCATACAAAACCCAGGAGAGGCAAAGAGAGCAAAAGGCCATCAGTGAAATAGAGAGAAATCCGAAATATTTTTTCTCCTATGCAAAATCAAGATCAAAAACCACATCTAGTATCGGGCCCCTGCGAAAGGGAGATGGAACTTTCACAGATGACAACAAAGAAATGAGCGAGTTACTGAGGAAGCAGTACGACTCTGTTTTCAGTGAGCCATTAAATGCACTAAAGATTGATAACCCAAATGAATTTTTCATGGATATGATACCAACATCAAATCACATATCAGACGTCGCCCTATCCCCACTAGATTTTGAAGAAGCCATAAACAGTATGCCTATGCACTCTGCACCAGGCCCGGATTCTTGGAACTCCATATTCATCAAGAACTGTAAAAAACCACTATCGCAGGCCCTTCACATTCTGTGGAGACAAAGCCTAGATACTGGCGTTATCCCTGACATACTAAAAACAGCAGAGATAGCACCACTCCATAAAGGAGGAAATAAGGCAGAGGCAAAAAATTACAGACCGATAGCACTAACATCGCACATCATAAAAATTTTTGAGAGAGTGCTAAGAAGTAAGATCACAAAATACATGGAATCACAGCATCTCCATAACCCCGGACAACATGGTTTCAGAACAGGGCGCTCTTGCCTGTCGCAGTTGCTGGACCACTATGATATGGCATTAGATGCTATGGAAGACAAACAAAACGCTGATGTAATTTACACAGATTTCGCAAAAGCTTTTGATAAATGTGACCATGGTGTTATTGCACATAAAATGCGTTCAAAAGGAATTACCGGGAAAATAGGCAGATGGATCTACAATTTCCTGACTGACAGAACCCAATGTGTAATAGTCAACAAAATAAAATCCAGCCCATCAACCGTGAAGAGCTCAGTCCCCCAGGGTACTGTGCTTGCTCCAGTACTTTTTCTCATCCTCATATCGGACATAGACCAGAACACAACCTATAGCACTGTATCATCCTTTGCAGATGACACTAGGATTTTCATGAGAGTTGGCAACATAGAGGACACGGCAAACCTCCAATCAGATGTAGATCAGGTCTTTCTATGGGCTACATAAAATAATATGGTATTCAACGAGGATAAGTTTCAGCTCATGCGCTACGGAAAAATTGAAAACATAAAAACAGGAACCACGTACAAAACGCAGGCAAATCATAACATAGAACGAAAAGGCAATGTAAAGGACCTGGGTGTACTCATGTCGGAAGACCTTACCTTTAAAGAACACAATAAAGTAGACGTCACAACTGCAAGAAAAATGACAGGTTGGATAACAAGAACTTTTCACACTAGAGATGCTATACCGATGATGATACTTTTCAAAACGCTTGTGCTATCTAGAGTGGAGTACTGCTGCACAATGACAGCCCCTTTCAAAGCTGGAGAAATTGCTGACCTAGAGAGCGTGCAGAGATCCTTTACTGCTAGAATCCACTCAGTAAAACATCTAAATTACTGGGACCGACTAAAGAGCCTAAATCTGTACTCCCTTGAGCGCAGGCGGGAGAGATACATAATAATTTACACGTGGAAAATAATTGAGGGGCTGGTCCCAAACCTGCACACAGAAATAACACCACATGAGACCAGAAGACATGGCAGGATGTGCAGAATACCCCCGTTGAAAAGCAGAGGTGCAACAGGTACTCTGAGAGAGAACTCTATCAACATCAGAGGCCCGAGACTGTTCAACACGCTTCCACTACACATAAGGGGCATAACTGGCAAACCCCTCACAGTGTTCAAGAGAGAACTGGATAAGCACCTCCAAAGGATACCTGATCAACCAGGCTGTGACTCATACGTCAGGCTGCGAGCAGCCGCGTCTAACAGCCTGGTTGATCAGTCCAGCAACCAGGAGGCCTGGTCGACGACCGGGCCGCGGGGACACTAAGCCCCGGAAGCACCTCAAGGTAAGGTAGGTAGCAATCCTTCAATGATGGTTCGAATCCTCGTCACGGCCCTTGTGGATTTGTTTATACAATGTGTACTGTAGCGCCTCGCTCGCCCTCTCCAAGCACCATAGAACAAAATATATACAATTGTAATGTTCTGTTGTAAAAGATCTTTAAGATGCTGTGATTGAGTAGTCAGCAGCCTGGTGGCTGAGCGGACAGAACACTGGACGCGTGATCCTGTCGTCCCGGGTTCGATGCCGGGCGTCGGCAAGACACAATGGGTAAAGTTTCTTTCACTCTGATGCCCCTGCTAGCTAGCAGTAAATTGGTACCTGGGAGTTAGTCAGCTGTCACGGGCTGCTTCCTGTATGTGGGGGAGGGGGGGGAGTGTCCGTTAGGGACAAATATGTAGAATATATAAGAAAAATAGTTCGGGAGTCAAGACATGAGACAACGACGGGCTAGAAAGGCGAAAGTAAATACAAATACACACGAACGCACATACACGCACGCACGTACACGCACGCACGTACACGCACGCACGCACGCACGCACTCTCCCTCCATCAATTGATTCAACAGCCCAAAACACTAATTACTTCCCTTGACGCGCTCTAGCATGTCTTAATTGACTAGTTACGACATGACGTCACTTGCAGACCAGTAGTTAAACACCCCCCCCCCCCCGCCCCAAGATGGCGGCCACGACCCCCCCCCCCCCCTCAGTACGACCAGCCAACACCACCAGTCACTGTTCCAGTGGTATACGAATATTGGTCAGATGAATTAGGTGTCCTGTACTCTTTGAAATATATGCTGATATAAGATAACATATACAAATTCGGTATATCGCGAGATATGATAGCACTTAATCTTTCACAATACAAGAGGCCGTGTCTCGTACAGTTCAAATTTAACGTCTCGTACAGTTCAAATTTAACGTCCCGTACAGTTCAAATTTAACGTACCGTACAGTTCAAATTTAACGTCCCGTACAGTTCAAATTTAACGTACCGTACAGTTCAAATTTAACGTCCCGTACAGTTCAAATTTAACGTCTCGTACAGTTCAAATTTAACGTCCCGTACAGTTCAAATTTAACGTCTCGTACAGTTCAAATTTAACGTCTCGTACAGTTCAAATTTAACGTCTCGTACAGTTCAAATTTAACGTCTCGTACAGTTCAAATTTAACGTCTCGTACAGTTCAAATTTAACGTACCGTACAGTTCAAATTTAACGTCCCGTACAGTTCAAATTTAACGTAACGTACAGTTCAAATTTAACGTCTCGTACAGTTCAAATTTAACGTCTCGTACAGTTCAAATTTAACGTACCGTACAGTTCAAATTTAACGTCTCGTACAGTTCAAATTTAACGTCTCGTACAGTTCAAATTTAACGTACCGTACAGTTCAAATTTAACGTCCCGTACAGTTCAAATTTAACGTCTCGTACAGTTCAAATTTAACGTCTCGTACAGTTCAAATTTAACGTCCCGTACAGTTCAAATTTGAGGGGCAAGCGGGTGTTTGAGGTAACAGGAACGCTCAATCAGCCCGTCCGCTCCTGTTGCCACAACGGACTTTAAACAATGTACTAAGCAACGGGTGAACCCTAACCTAACCTAACCTAACCTAACCTACCCTAACCTACCCTAACCTAACCTAACCTACCCACCCCGGCACTCACAACATGATTGCTCCCGAGCCGCTGTGGTTATAGTACCCCGTTATTGGTCCGTTGGGGAATGTTGACATATGTGATGTAATATATACAAGGATGGGTTGGCCAGTACTAATTACCCAACACACAATTAACAAGGTAGTTTTTCTCGCTATAATACTATACCTAATTATATGTATATCTGTACCAATGATACCAGATACATTATACAGCGGAATCATGTATTATAATACAATATATTGTATTGTTTAGCAGCTGGAAGAATTATATATGACGTGAGTGGACATGTTTATAATGATATAAGGGCTTATAACCTGTCCTCACACTTAATGCACTTATATTTTGACGTTGTCGCCTTTAGCGTCGAAATATAGTTAGTTCCGCGATCTTAAAGACTTGCAAATTTTGACGTTTTTCTGGGACGCATGCGCACCAGCCTCCATGCGTCACGTGACCTTTGTGCGTTGTGACGCTTCCCGTCCTGGAGTGATGTAGTGTGTACACAACCACTGACGAAACCTGTACATCTCTCCAGCGCTGGTGGTGGTCGTACATGTGGCAGGGCAGGTGGTGATCGTACATGTGGCAGCACAGATGGTGCTCGTACGTGTGGCAGCACAGGTGGTGGTCGTACGCGAGGCAGCACAGGTGGTCGTACGTGTGGCAGCACAGGTGGTGATCATACATGTGGCAGCACAGGTGGTGATCATACATGTGGCAGCACAGGTGGTGGTCGTACATGTGGCAGCACAGGTAGTGATCATACATGTGGCAGCACAGGTTATGATCGTACATGTGGCAGCACAGATGGTGCTCGTACATGTGGCAGCACAGATGGTGCTCGTACGTGTGGCAGCACAGGTGGTGGTCGTACGCGAGGCAGCACAGGTGGTCGTACGTGTGGCAGCACAGGTGGTGATCATACATGTGGCAGCACAGGTGGTGATCATACATGTGGCAGCACAGGTGGTGGTCGTACATGTGGCAGCACAGGTAGTGATCATACATGTGGCAGCACAGGTTATGATCGTACATGTGGCAGCACAGATGGTGCTCGTACATGTGGCAGCACAGATGGTGCTCGTACGTGTGGCAGCACAGGTGGTGGTCGTACGCGAGGCAGCACAGGTGGTCGTACGTGTGGCAGCACAGGTGGTGATCATACATGTGGCAGCACAGGTGGTGGTCGTACATGTGGCAGCACAGGTAGTGATCATACATGTGGCAGCACAGGTTATGATCGTACATGTGGCAGCACAGGTGGTGGTCGTACATGTGGCAGCACAGGTACTGGTCGTACATGTGGCAGCACAGGTTATGATCGTACATATGGCAGCACAGGTAGTGATCGTACATGTGGCAGCACAGGTGGTGGTCGTACGCGAGGCAGCGGGGGGGGTGGCGCTGCCGTCAGAGGCGCCCTGCCGCCACCTCGGTGGAAAATGTCGTGCCAGTAAACGTTGAGAGAGAGGGGCCAGCACGACCAATAAAACTTGCTTCGTTTATCTTTATGCTCACTACGGCCAGTCCCGCAGCGCTCTCCCTCAGATGCCGGAGTGGTTTCTTGTAGCCCGGTATTTCCCAGGGGCCTTGCCAGGGCCATGTTGTGGTCCTGGGGGTCCCTAGCACACTGCTGGGGGGCCCTAGCACACTATTGGGGGGCCCTAGCTGGGTGGTGGCCGGGGGTCCCTAGCTGGGTGGTGGCTGGGGGTCCCTAGCTGGGTGGTGGCTGGGGGTCCCTAGCTGGGTGGTGGCTGGGGGTCCCTAGCTGGGTGGTGGCTGGGGGTCCCTAGCTGGGTGGTGGCTGGGGGTCCCTAGCTGGGTGGTGGCTGGGGGTCCCTAGCTGGGTGGTGGCTGGGGGTCCCTAGCTGTGTGGTGGCTGGGGGTCCCTAGCTGAGTGGTGGCCGGGGGTCCCTAGCTGGGTGGTGGCCGGGGGTCCCTAGCAGACTGCTGGGTGGTGGCTGGGGGTCCCTAGCTGAGTGGTGGCCGGGGGTCCCTAGCTGGGTGGTGGCCGGGGGTCCCTAGCAGACTGCTGGGTGGTGGCTGGGGGTCCTAACTCTCTACTGGGTGACTGGCTAGCTAGCAGGCAGGCAGACTGGGTAACTGGTTGACTGGAACACACCCTTCCTCTCTTGGGCTCGGCTTGCTTTTTGAATCATTACCGAAAGTATTTTGTTGCAGTGTAAGGCACACACACACACACACACACACACACACACACACACACACACACACACACACACACACACACACACACACACACACACACATGACACAAGGACCTGACAAGCGTATGCCATTGGCATCAAAGCAACTCTTACTCCCTGGAAAAGGCATGACACGGAACATGCGGAAACAACATACTAGATGAGGAGAAAATTCAACCCAAACTGTTAGGAGGGGATGTTAGGACGGGGAGGTGTTAGGAGGGGGTGTTAGGACGGGGAGGTGTTAGGAGGGGGTGTTAGGAGGGGGTGTTAGGAGGGGAAGTGTTAAAAGAGGGCAATAAGTTAGATATGAAACCAATAGACGAGGGAGGGGTGAGAGAGAGGGGAAGGGGTGAGAGAGAGGGGAAGGGAAGGGAGATTGAGGAAAGGGGAGAGGAGTATTACAGGAGAAATTGAAAGGTTTACAGAGGCCAAAGAGGGGGAAGGAGGGGGAATTGGTAGGGGGCAGAGAATGAGGGGGGAGGAGGGGGGGGAGGGGGGACAAAGACAAACAAACCACTGCGACATTTACAACGTGTTGGGGAGGGGGGGGAGGGGGGGTCCCTGGAGGGGGGTCAGCCCCCCCCCACTAGTCCACACTTAAAGAAGACCAACCGGCAACAACACGACTTGGTAGTGGTAGTGGACGACCAGGGTACAGTCTGGTGGACGACCAGGGTACAGTCTGGTGGACGACCAGGATACAGTCTGGTGGACGACCAGGGTACAGTCTGGTGGACGGCCAGGGTACAGTCTGGTGGACGACCAGGGTACAGTCTGGTGGACGACCAGGGTACAGTCTGGTGGACGACCAGGATACAGTCTGGTGGACGACCAGGGTACAGTCTGGTGGACGGCCAGGGTACAGTCTGGTGGACGACCAGGGTACAGTCTGGTGGACGACCAGGGTACAGTCTGGTGGACGACCAGGATACAGTCTGGTGGACGACCAGGGTACAGTCTGGTGGACGACCAGGGTACAGTCTGGTGGACGACCAGGGTACAGTCTGGTGGACGACCAGGGTACAGTCTGGTGGACGACCAGGATACAGTCTGGTGGACGACCAGGGTACAGTCTGGTGGACGACCAGGATACAGTCCTGTGGACGACCAGGTTACAGTCCTGTGGACGACCAGGGTACAGTCTGGTGGACGACCAGGGTACAGTCTGGTGGACGACCAGGATACAGTCCTG
The DNA here is from genome assembly GCF_040958095.1 of Procambarus clarkii. Lineage (NCBI taxonomy): Eukaryota > Metazoa > Arthropoda > Malacostraca > Decapoda > Cambaridae > Procambarus > Procambarus clarkii. The sequence goes on from NC_091207.1 coordinate 25,748,138, forward strand.
TGGACGACCAGGTTACAGTCCTGTGGACGACCAGGGTACAGTCTGGTGGACGACCAGGGTACAGTCTGGTGGACGACCAGGGTACAGTCTGGTGGACGGCCAGGGTACAGTCTGGTGGACGACCAGGGTACAGTCTGGTGGACGGCCAGGGTACAGTCTGGTGGACGACCAGGGTACAGTCTGGTGGACGACCAGGATACAGTCTGGTGGACGACCAGGGTACAGTCTGGTGGACGACCAGGGTACAGTCTGGTGGACGACCAGGGTACAGTCTGGTGGACGACCAGGGTACAGTCTGGTGGACGACCAGGATACAGTCTGGTGGACGACCAGGGTACAGTCTGGTGGACGACCAGGATACAGTCCTGTGGACGACCAGGTTACAGTCCTGTGGACGACCAGGGTACAGTCTGGTGGACGACCAGGGTACAGTCTGGTGGACGACCAGGATACAGTCCTGTGGACGACCAGGTTACAGTCCTGTGGACGACCAGGGTACAGTCTGGTGGACGACCAGGGTACAGTCTGGTGGACGACCAGGGTACAGTCTGGTGGACGACCAGGATACAGTCCTGTGGACGACCAGGTTACAGTCCTGTGGACGACCAGGGTACAGTCTGGTGGACGACCAGGGTACAGTCCTGTGGACGACCAGGTTACAGTCCTGTGGACGACCAGGGTACAGTCTGGTGGACGACCAGGGTACCGTCTGGTGGACGACCAGGGTACAGTCTGGTGGACGACCAGGATACAGTCTGGTGGACGACCAGGGTACCGTCTGGTGGACGACCAGGATACAGTCTGGTGGACGACCAGGGTACCGTCTGGTGGACGACCAGGGTACAGTCTGGTGGACGGCCAGGGTACAGTCCTGTGGACGACCAGGGTACAGTCTGGTGGACGACCAGGGTACAGTCTGGTGGACGACCAGGGTACAGTCTGGTGGACGACCAGGGTACAGTCTGGTGGACGACCAGGGTACAGTCTGGTGGACGACCAGGGTACAGTCTGGTGGACGACCAGGGTACAGTCTGGTGGACGACCAGGGTACAGTCTGGTGGACGACCAGGGTACAGTCATTTGGACGACCAGGGTACAGTCTGGTGGACGACCAGGGTACAGTCTGGTGGACGACCAGGGTACCGTCTGGTGGACGACCAGGGTACCGTCTGGTGGACGACCAGGGTACAGTCTGGTGGACGACCAGGGTACAGTCTGGTGGACGACCAGGGTACCGTCTGGTGGACGACCAGGGTACAGTCTGGTGGACGACCAGGATACAGTCTGGTGGACGACCAGGGTACCGTCTGGTGGACGACCAGGATACAGTCTGGTGGACGACCAGGGTACCGTCTGGTGGACGACCAGGGTACAGTCTGGTGGACGGCCAGGGTACAGTCCTGTGGACGACCAGGGTACAGTCTGGTGGACGACCAGGGTACAGTCTGGTGGACGACCAGGGTACAGTCTGGTGGACGACCAGGGTACAGTCTGGTGGACGACCAGGGTACAGTCCTGTGGACGACCAGGGTACAGTCTGGTGGACGACCAGGGTACAGTCTGGTGGACGACCAGGGTACAGTCTGGTGGACGACCAGGGTACAGTCTGGTGGACGACCAGGGTACAGTCTGGTGGACGACCAGGGTACAGTCTGGTGGACGACCAGGGTACAGTCCTGTGGACGACCAGGGTACAGTCTGGTGGACGACCAGGGTACAGTCTGGTGGACGACCAGGGTACAGTCCTGTGGACGACCAGGGTACAGTCTGGTGGACGACCAGGGTACAGTCTGGTGGACGACCAGGGTACAGTCTGGTGGACGACCAGGGTACAGTCTGGTGGACGACCAGGGTACAGTCTGATGGACGACCAGGGTACAGTCTGGTGGACGACCAGGGTACAGTCTGGTGGACGACCAGGGTACAGTCTGGTGGACGACCAGGGTACAGTCTGGTGGACGACCAGGGTACAAGTCTGGTGGACGACCAGGGTACAGTCTGGTGGACGACCAGGGTACAGTCTGGTGGACGACCAGGGTACCGTCTGGTGGACGACCAGGGTACAGTCTGGTGGACGACCAGGGTACAGTCTGGTGGACCACCAGGGTACAGTCTGGTGGACGACCAGGGTACAGTCCTGTGGACGACCAGGGTACAGTCTGGTGGACGACCAGGGTACAGTCTGGTGGACGACCAGGGTACAGTCTGGTGGACGACCAGGGTACAGTCTGGTGGATGACAGTACATGGTGGAGGGTAGAGCAGGTGGTGGAGGGTACAGCAGGTGGTGGAGGGGGTACAGAAGGTGGTGGAGGAGGGTACAGCAGGTGGTGGAGGGGTACAGAAGGTGGTGGAGGGTACAGCAGGTGGTGGAGGGTACAGCAGGTGGTGGAGGGTGTACAGAAGGTGGTGGAGGAGGGTACAGCAGGTGGTGGAGGGGGTACAGAAGGTGGTGGAGGGTACAGCAAGTGGTGGAGGGTACAGCAGGTGGTGGAGGGTACAGCAGGTGGTGGAGGAAGATACGGCAGGTGGTGGAGGGTATAGCAGGTGGTGGAGGGTACAGCAGGTGGTGGTGGAGGGTACAGCAGGTGGTGGAGGAGGGTACAGCAGGTGGTGGAGGAGGGTACAGCAGGTGGTGGAGGAGGGTACAGCAGGTGGTGGTGGAGGAGGGTACAGCAGGTGGTGGAGGAGGGTACAGCAGGTGGTGGAGGGTACAGCAGGTGGTGGAGGGTACAACAGGTGGTGGAGGGTACAGCAGGTGGTGGAGGGTACAGCAGGTGGTGGAGGGTACAGCAGGTGGTGGAGGGTACAGCAGGTGGTGGAGGGTACAGCAAATGGTGGAGGAGGGTACAGCAGGTGGTGGTGGAGGAGGGTACAGCAGGTGGTGGAGGGTACAGCAGGTGGTGGAGGAGGGTACAGCAGGTGGTGGAGGGTACAGCAGGTGGTGGAGGGTACAACAGGTGGTGGAGGGTACAGCAGGTGGTGGAGGGTACAGCAGGTGGTGGAGGGTACAGCAGGTGGTGGAGGGTACAGCAGGTGGTGGAGGGTACAGCAGGTGGTGGAGGGTACAGCAGGTGGTGGAGGGTACAGCAGGTGGTGGTGGAGGAGGGTACAGCAGGTGGTGGAGGAGGGTACAGCAGGTGGTGGAGGAGGGTACAGCAGGTGGTGGAGGAGGGTACAGCAGGTGGTGGAGGAGGGTACAGCAGGTGGTGGTGGAGGAGGGTACAGCAGGTGGAGGAGGGTACAGCAGGTGGTGGAGGAGGGTACAGCAGGTGGTGGAGGGTACAGCAGGTGGTGGAGGGTACAGCAGGTGGTGGAGGGTACAGCAGGTGGTGGAGGGTACAGCAGGTGGTGGAGGAGGGTACAGCAGGTGGTGGAGGAGGGTACAGCACGTGGTGGAGGAGGGTACAGCAGGTGGTGGTGGAGGGTACAGCAGGTGGTGGAGGGTACAGCAGGTGGTGGAGGAGGGTACAGCAGGTGGTGGTGGAGGAGGGTACAGCAGGTGATGGAGGAGGGTACAGCAGGTGGTGGAGGAGGGTACAGCAGGTGGTGGAGGAGGGTACAGCAGGTGGTGGAGGAGGGTACAGCAGGTGGTGGTGGAGGAGGGTACAGCAGGTGGTGGAGGAGGGTACAGCAGGTGGTGGAGGAGGATACAGCAGGTGGTGGAGGAGGGTACAGCAGGTGGTGGAGGAGGGTACAGCAGGTGGTGGTGGAGGGTACAGCAGGTGGTGGAGGAGGGTACAGCAGGTGGTGGAGGAGGGTACAGCAGGTGGTGGTGGAGGGTACAGCGTGTGAGAGGCCGGCCCCAGAAGCCGCATGTGAGGGAACTCCAGCTTTAAGAGCGGTGCTTAGCTAGTCTGGTCGACGGGCCCCACGCCTTGTGTTCCCCACCACTCCTCCGTGTTCCCCACCACGCCTTGTGTTCCCCACCACGCCTTGTGTTCCCCACCACGCCTCCGTGTTCCCCACCACGCCTCCGTGTTCCCCACCACGCCTCCGTGTTCCCTACCACGCCTTGTGTTCCCCACCACGCCTTGTGTTCCCCACCACGCCTTGTGTTCCCCACCACGCCTCCGTGTTCCCCACCACGCCTCCGTGTTCCCCACCACGCCTTGTGTTCCCCACCACGCCTCCGTGTTCCCCACCACACCTTGTGTTCCCCACCACGCCTCCGTGTTCCCCACCACGCCTTGTGTTCCCCACCACGCCTTGTGTTCCCCACCACGCCTTGTGTTCCCCACCACGCCTTGTGTTCCCCACCACGCCTTGTGTTCCCCACCACGCCTTGTGTTCCCCACCACGCCTTGTGTTCCCCACCACGCCTTGTGTTCCCCACCACGCCTTGTGTTCCCCACCACGCCTTGTGTTCCCCACCACACCTTGTGTTCCCCACCACGCCTCCGTGTTCCCCACCACGCCTCCGTGTTCCCCACCACGCCTTGTGTTCCCCACCACGCCTCCGTGTTCCCCACCACGCCTTGTGTTCCCCACCACGCCTTGTGTTCCCCACCACGCCTCCGTGTTCCCCATCACGCCTCCGTGTTCCCCACCACGCCTTGTGTTCCCCACCACGCCTCCGTGTTCCCCACCACACCTTGTGTTCCCCACCACGCCTCCGTGTTCCCCACCACGCCTTGTGTTCCCCACCACGCCTCGTGTTCCCCACCACACCTTGTGTTCCCCACCTCACCTTGTGTTCCCCACCACGCCTTGTGTTCCCCACCACGCCTTGTGTTCCCCACCACGCCTCCGTGTTCCCCACCACACCTTGTGTTCCCCACCACGCCTCCGTGTTCCCCACCACGCCTTGTGTTCCCCACCACGCCTCGTGTTCCCCACCACACCTTGTGTTCCCCACCACGCCTTGTGTTCCCCACCACGCCTTGTGTTCCCCACCACACCTTGTGTTCCCCACCACGCCTCCGTGTTCCCCACCACGCCTTGTGTTCCCCACCACGACTTGTGTTCCCCACCACGCCTCCGTGTTCCCCACCACGCCTCCGTGTTCCCCACCACGCCTTGTGTTCCCCACCACGCCTCCGTGTTCCCCACCACACCTTGTGTTCCCCACCACGCCTTGTGTTCCCCACCACGCCTCCGTGTTCCCCATCACACCTTGTGTTCCCCACCACGCCTTGTGTTCCCCACCACACCTTGTGTTCCCCACCACGCCTCCGTGTTCCCCACCACGCCTTGTGTTCCCCACCACGCCTCGTGTTCCCCACCACACCTTGTGTTCCCCACCTCACCTTGTGTTCCCCACCACGCCTCCGTGTTCCCCACCACACCTTGTGTTCCCCACCACGCCTTGTGTTCCCCACCACGCCTCCGTGTTCCCCACCACACCTTGTGTTCCCCACCACGCCTTGTGTTCCCCACCACGCCTTGTGTTCCCCACCACGCCTTGTGTTCCCCACCACGCCTCCGTGTTCCCCACCACGCCTTGTGTTCCCCACCACGCCTCCGTGTTCCCCACCACGAAAAAAGAACTTTTTCAGTGTCAGAGTAGTTAACGGATGGATTGCATTAGGAAGTGATGTGGTGGAGGCTGACTCCCTACACAGTTTCAAGTGTAGATATGATAGAGCCCAGTAGGCTCAGGAACCTGTACACCTGTTGATTGACGGTTGAGAGGTGGGACCAAAGAGCCAGAGCTCAACCCCCGCAAGCACAACTAGGTAAGTACACACACACACACACACACACACACACACACACACACACACACACACACACACACACACACACACACACACACACACACACATTCGTATGTTTTCCTGAGCCCCAAAATTATTGTTTAACTTAATAATAACAAGTGAATGTTTCCCCCGTGTAGTGTGCAGGGAGCGTGGCCACCACACACACCACACGTCAGCGGGCCCCGGCGCTGGGGACAGATTCACGAAGCAGTTACGCAAGCACTTACGAACCTGTACATCTTTTCTCAATCTTTGACAACTTTGTTTACAATTATTAAACAGTTAATGAGCTCCGAAGCACCAGGAGGCTGTTTATAACAATAACAACAGTTGATTGGCAAGTTTTCATGCTTGTAAACTGTTTAATAAATGTAACCAAAGACGTCAAAGATTGAAGAAAGATGTACACGTTCGTAAGTGTTTGCGTAAGTGCTTTCGTGAATCTGGCCCCAGACACAACACTCACACAACGTCTCACCACCTCACTTAAATAACTGAGACAAATGATGTACTTCAAGACCTCCTGTGAGCTTTAAACAGGTCCAGGGCAGTGTGCATGTCATGGTTGGGTTGGTTACGCCCTCACACCACCACCTCACGCACACAACGACCCGGACTTATGACCAATACGCATTTACGTACATACATACGTACACATTCCCACACGCAGGTGTGTGTTTATGTGTGATAGCACACATGAACACGTATAACAGCACACTGCCACACCGAACATGGCGTGTATGTTTAAAATGTACCCAAATGTATATGTAATGTGCTACTGTTAATTTTGCATACAAAAACACGCATGCACACACCCGCATGCGTGCACATACACATACATATGTGTGTGCGCACACATACACACACACTATCACGCACTCTACCACACCCCCGGTAACCTGGACCACACCCCCGGTAACATGTACCACACCTCGGTAACATGGACCACACTCCCGGTAACATGTACCACACCTCGGTAACATGGACCACACCCCCGGTAACATGTACCACACCCCGTTAACATGGACCACACCCCCGGTAACATGTACCACACCCCGTTAACATGGACCACACCCCCGGTAACATGGACCACACCCCCGGTAACATGGACCACACCCCCGGTAACCTGGACCACACCCCGGTAACCTGGACCACACCCCGGTAACCTGGACCACACCCCCGGTAACCTGGACCACACCCCGGTAACCTGGACCACACCCCCGGTAACCTGTACCACACCCCGGTAACATGTACCACACCCCCGGTAACATGTACCACACCCCCGGTAACCTGGACCACACCCCCGGTAACCTGGACCACACCCCCGGTAACCTGGACCACACCCCGGTAACCTGGACCACACCCCGGTAACCTGGACCACACCCCCGGTAACCTGGACCACACCCCGGTAACCTGTACCACACCCCGGTAACATGTACCACACCCCCGGTAACATGTACCACACCCCCGGTAACATGTACCACAACCCCGGTAACCTGGACCACACCCCCGGTAACCTGGACCACACCCCCGGTAACCTGGACCACACCCCGGTAACCTGGACCACACCCCCGATAACATGTACCACACCCCCGGTAACATGAACCACACCCCTGTAACATATACCACACTCCCGGTAACCGGTAACTAGACTGTGAATCTGTCCATCCTAGACAATACTAACCTTGACAACTTACAACTTATTAAAACCCAAAATATACCCAACAATATACTGCAGAGAGGTCAACACAGGGGTCAATATACGCCAGTAATACCCCCCCCCCACAACATACTCTTCTACAACAAAAAACACAAAACTAATTAATACGCTTCCCAACTAAATCGGCCATAATCTAGTGAAAGGGACGGATCCATTAATTTATCTGAATTACAGTCATATACTAATGCGATTTGGCAATAATTGACCGTCAGTATAGTTGATATATTACATCCATATGCTGAGAATAATGAGTATATCACTATGGCCTAATGGCAAAAATTTTCCTTTATAGCCAAGGTATATGTATATATATATATATATATATATATATATATATATATATATATATATATATTCGAACCCATATGGTTCATTCTCAAGTGAGTCGCGCAGGGGCCATACTAATCTTTTTTTGTATCGTTCCAATTGAGGAGACAGACGGGAACTCTGATGGTGGGTAGAGTGTTCTCACTCTCATGGTGGGTAGAGTGCTCTCACTCTCATGGTGGGTAGAGTGCTCTCACTCTCATGGTGGGTAGAGTGTTCTCACTCTCATGGTGGGTAGAGTGTTCTCACTCTCATGGTGGGTAGAGTGCTCTCACTCTCATGGTGGGTAGAGTGCCCTCACTCTCATGGTGGGTAGAGTGTTCTCACTCTCATGGTGGGTAGAGTGTTCTCACTCTCATGGTGGGTAGAGTGCTCTCACTCTCATGGTGGGTAGAGTGTTCTCACTCTCATGGTGGGTAGAGTGCTCTCCCTCTCATGGTGGGTAGAGTGTTCTCACTCTCATGGTGGGTAGAGTGCCCTCACTCTCATGGTGGGTAGAGTGCTCTCACTCTCATGGTGGGTAGAGTGTTCTCACTCTCATGGTGGGTAGAGTATTCTCACTCTCATGGTGGGTAGAGTGTTCTCACTCTCATGGTGGGTAGAGTGCTCACACTCTCATGGTGGGTAGAGTGCTCACACTCTCATGGTGGGTAGAGTGCTCTCACTCTCATGGTGGGTAGAGTGTTCTCACTCTCATGGTGGGTAGAGTGTTCTCACTCTCATGGTGGGTAGAGTGCTCTCCCTCTCATGGTGGGTAGAGTGTTCTCACTCTCATGGTGGGTAGAGTGTTCTCACTCTCATGGTGGGTAGAGTGCTCTACCTCTCATGGTGGGTAGAGTGTTCTCACTCTCATGGTGGGTAGAGTGCCCTCACTCTCATGGTGGGTAGAGTGCTCTCCCTCTCATGGTGGGTAGAGTGTTCTCACTCTCATGGTGGGTAGAGTGTTCTCACTCTCATGGTGTGTAGAGTGCTCTCCCTCTCATGGTGGGTAGAGTGTTCTCACTCTCATGGTGGGTAGAGTGCTCTCCCTCTCATGGTGTGTAGAGTGCTCTCCCTCTCATGGTGGGTAGAGTGAATAGTTCCGTCATTTGAGTATTTATGACAGGTCGTTCGACTTATGTGAAGCGCTTCAAGAATTTGTAATCTTCTTACGTCTTGGGTTTTGTCTAATATACAAGTGTTTAGTATTCAACATTTCTCTTGTCAGTGTGATGTCATGGACTTGTCTCGTGTGATGGTTAGGGAGAACTGATTGAAGATGACAGGTCACACGCCTCGCCATCTTGGTCGATGTCATACCTGTGTACTTACCTATATATATATATATATATATATATATATATATATATATATATATATATATATATATATATATATATATATATATATATATATATATATATGTATATATATATATATATATATATATATATATATATATATATATATATATGATGTTTATATATTTGGTTATGTGTTGTGATTTTTACTCCTTTATGGACTATTTCTTTCATTAATCTTTCCTCTTTCTTATATTCACTATTCAGTGGATATAAGAAAGGACAGAAGAAACAGATGTAATATGATCACAACATACAAGATACTGAGGGGAATTGACAAGGTGGATAAGGATAGTCTTTTTAAACTGAAGGAAAGTGGAACAAGAGGACACAGGTGGAAGCTGAAAATGCAAATGGATCACAGAAATGTAAGGACATATTAGTACTGTATCCAGTACAGGGAGACACAAATGGAAAATAATGAAAGAGTAAGTTGCAGAAGCCACCTCCAGCTATAACTTTAGGGGCCAGATTCCACGAAGAATTGTTAAATTATAACACAACAGGTACAGCAAGGCTAGTAGGCTGAGCTGAACGACCTATCCTCACTTCTCCGTTAAGCACTGATTGGTAAGTCCCACCACCTCGACCACCACCACAACCACGACTACAACCACGACGCCACCACCACCACCAGCACCCTCATCACCACCACCACCACCACCCTCATCACCACCACCACCACCACCACCACCAGCACCCTCATCACCACCACCACCACCACCACCAACACCCTCATCACCACCACCACCACCACCACCACCACCACCACCAACACCCTCATCACCACCACCACCACCACCACCACCACCAACACCCTCATCACCACCACCACCAACACCCTCATCACCACCACCACCACCACCACCACCAACACCCTCATCACCACCACCACCACCACCACCACCACCACCACCACCACCAACACCCTCACCACCACCACCACCACCACCACCACCACCACCACCACCACCACCACCACCATCGTCTATTGATTGCGGCTGCCTGAGAGTCGCTAGGTTGCCAGCACTCATATATTATTGTGCATTTTTGCATGAAAGTCAGACTCTCTCTCTCTCTCTCTCTCTCTCTCTCTCTCTCTCTCTCTCTCTCTCTCTCTCTCTCTCTCTCTCTCTCTCTCTCTCTCTCTCTCTCTCTCTCTCTGTCTCCCTCCCTGTCTCTCCGTGTCTCTATCTCTCCCTGTCTCTGCTGCTCTTTCTGTCTCTCTCTAAAAAGTCTCTTACGAGTTCCTCAAACTTGGGACAGGAACGGAGGAGACGGCAGGCGTTCCCTCTCTGGCCCGCCACACCGACGCGCTGAAACAGGAGACTACCAGCCGCTGGGGTCATGATAGTGTCAATGACCCTAGAACTCAGTTCTTTAAGAAAGCTGGTGACACACTCCTCCCAGGACCCAAGGTCCTCAGATGCGATTGGGGACTAATGTACTTTATGTACTATATAAAAAAATATATATATTACAAAGATAAAAAAAGTAGTTTGAAGAGTGTTGAGAGTGATAGAGTTGCAGTTAAATGTTATGAAAGGTTTATATGCAGAAACTAATGTTTGAATATAGACTAGACGGGACGTTCTTGTCGAGTACCAGGTCAAGGGAGATAAGCCATTCGTCTTGACAGAACAGACAGGAATGAAGACGGAGTTATTGTTTACGTGACTGAGGATGTGAAGAGCAATGTAAGAGAGGAGACCACATCACAGCCTCTCACATAAACTGTAAGAGTAGCAGTGGGCAAGAGAGGCCAGAAACACCCCCAAAGTGGAGTAATATTCACACGCTCTAAATGAGTCGCTTAATAAACCAATTTGGGAGGAGATATAAAAGGCCTCAAGAAGCCGTTAACGGCGACTTTAACCTCGTGGCAATAGTCTGGACATTAAAAACAGGTACATCAGAGGCAGTTTACGTTCCAGCCGGGCTGTGGTGGGTGTATGTGGGCCTGCGGGCCGCTCCAAGCAACAGCCTGGTGGACCAAACTCTCACAAGTCAAGCCTGGCCTCGGGCCGGGCTGTGGTGGGTGTATGTGGGCCTGCGGGCCGCTCCAAGCAACAGCCTGGTGGACCAAACTCTCACAAGTCAAGCCTGGCCTCGGGCCGGGCTTGGGGAGTAGAAGAACTCCCAGAACCCCATCAAGCAGGTATATGTGGGCCTGCGGGCCGCTCCAAGCAACAGCCTGGTGGACCAAACTCTCACAAGTCAAGCCTGGCCTCGGGCCGGGCTGTGGTGGGTGTATGTGGGCCTGCGGGCCGCTCCAAGCAACAGCCTGGTGGACCAAACTCTCACAAGTCAAGCCTGGCCTCGGGCCGGGCTTGGGGAGTAGAAGAACTCCCAGAACCCCATCAAGCAGGTATATGTGGGCCTGCGGGCCGCTCCAAGCAACAGCCTGGTGGACCAAACTCTCACAAGTCAAGCCTGGCCTCGGGCCGGGCTTGGGGAGTAGAAGAGCTCCCAGAACCCCATCAACCAGGTATATGTGGGCCTGCGGGCCGCTCCAAGCAACAGCCTGGTGGACCAAACTCTCACAAGTCAAGCCTGGCCTCGGGCCGGGCTTGGGGAGTAGAAGAGCTCCCAGAACCCCATCAAGCAGGTATATGTGGGCCTGAGGGCCGCTCCAAGCAACAGCCTGGTGGACCAAACTCTCACAAGTCAAGCCTGGCCTCGGGCCGGGCTGTGGTGGGTGTATGTGGGCCTGCGGGCCGCTCCAAGCAACAGCCTGGTGGACCAAACTCTCACAAGTCAAGTCTGGCCTCGGGCCGGACTGTGGTGGGTGTATGTGGGCCTGCGGGCCGCTCCAAGCAACAGCCTGGTGGACCAAACTCTCACAAGTCAAGTCTGGCCTCGGGCCGGGCTGTGATGGGTGTATGTGGGCCTGCGGGCCGCTCCAAGCAACAGCCTGGTGGACCAAACTCTCACAAGTCAAGTCTGGCCTCGGGCCGGGCTGTGGTGGGTGTATGTGGGCCTGCGGGCCGCTCCAAGCAACAGCCTGGTGGACCAAACTCTCACAAGTCAAGTCTGGCCTCGGGCCGGGCTGTGGTGGGTGTATGTGGGCCTGTAGGCCGCTCCAAGCAACAGCCTGGTGGACCAAACTCTCACAAGTCAAGTCTGGCCTTGGGCCGGGCTGTGGTGGGTGTATGTGGGCCTGTAGGCCGCTCCAAGCAACAGCCTGGTGGACCAAACTCTCACAAGTCAAGTCTGGCCTCGGGCCGGGCTGTGGTGGGTGTATGTGGGCCTGTAGGCCGCTCCAAGCAACAGCCTGGTGGACCAAACTCTCACAAGTCAAGTCTGGCCTCGGGCCGGGCTGTGGTGGGTGTATGTGGGCCTGCGGGCCGCTCCAAGCAACAGCCTGGTGGACCAAACTCTCACAAGTCAAGCCTGGCCTCGGGCCGGGCTGTGGTGGGTGTATGTGGGCCTGTAGGCCGCTCCAAGCAACAGCCTGGTGGACCAAACTCTCACAAGTCAAGCCTGGCCTCGGGCCGGGCTTGGGCAGTAGACGAACTCCCAGAACCCCATCAACCAGGTATCAACCAGGCAGACAAATTTCTGGTAGTGACAGAAGACCTGGTCTTGACACACTTGCTTAACGACCCAACCAGAGACCTAATTACCTGAGCCTGGTCGTGTGGACAACGGAACAAGGACCACCAATATACGGAAATAGGTAACGCAGTGGGTAACAGTGACCACAGTGAAATTAACATTAATTTACGTATTTATTTTTAAATAAAACAGATTTAATTAACGTAACATGGGAAGATGGCGTGAGGGGGGGGGGAAGACTATGCTAAGGCACATGACTTATATAAGGTTCATGGGAAGGGAGGATTGGGTGGGAACGCGACGAGGGGGACACTATGGTAGGACCAGAACAAAGGGGACACAAATGGAATCTAAAGAGTCTAATAAGCCGGAGATAAGGCAAGCATTTCTCAGGTAGGGACGCGAC
>NC_091207.1:25773689-25848689 GCF_040958095.1 Procambarus clarkii
GAGTCTCTGGTTCGAGAGGTTCCCATTATGGGGCCTATTGTTATACAGCGTGGTTTGACTACCACTGGTTGCTCCACCACCGGTACGGGGCACCACCAACACCGGTATGTGGCACCACCACCACCGGTACGTGCCACCACCACCACTGGTACGGGGCACCACCACCGGTACGGAGCACCACCACAGGCTGGTCTTTGCCATAGCATAGCAGCTGGAAATTGTCCTCATCGAACTCCATGTTGTTGTCTGTGACCTTAAAACTTCTGGTTTACATTAGTTTAGAGGACTGCTTGGTCATGGCCAGTGACCAATTATTAATTCCTTAGTGAATATAGACCTGCAAGAGTGTGTGTGTGTGTGAGACGGAGCACAAGGGTATGCATGCTCTCTTTGTTGACTTCCAGAGGGGCTAAGATGACGTTTGAGATGCGAGACGAGGTTATTTTTACGGTCTTGGAGAATTTCCTTTGAGTTGAGGATCTTGAGTGTGTTTAAGGAGGGTCCAGTGACATAATCTTCACTACTTCTCTCGTGTCTTTGTTGTCAGCGGGTGAACTGCCACCTCCCTTACGCCTCGTTTCAGTAGTAGAAAGTTTTAACTTTCTAATTTGTATGGGTTAATGAACAAATCCACAAGGGCCGTGACGAGGATTCGAACCTGCGTCCGGGAGCATCCCAGACACTGCCTTAATCTGTTCATTTGATTTGTTCATTTGATGCATCACGTTAGTGTGATCTGTGTGTGTGTGTATGGGTTAATATTTTTATTGTCTCTCAAGTGTAGTGATGATCTTTGGTCTCTCTTGGGTTTTATAGGACTTGTCTAGTCAAGCTTCCCTATACAGGCCTAACCTTACTGTTCATGTGGGGAAAGAGAGATATATTAGACAATCGACTTGAGAATGGTCCAGGACGGACCGAAACGTCGTCGTCCCTTCAACTTCTAGTGTGTGGTCTGGTCAACATATTAGAGTAGTTGTGTTGGGTTTCGTCCCCTATAGAGGGAGCGTTATTATCGCTCCTGTATGTATGTTTCTCACATATATATATCTCACACATTCCTCATTCCTCATCCTTCCCTCGACCCTCACCCCCCCTCCCTTGCTTCTCACCACATCTCTCACTCCTCACCCAACTTGACCTGCAGCTGAGTATAGAGGCAGCAGTGTGAGGCAGAGTATAGAGGCAGCAGTGTGAGGCAGAGTATAGAGGCAGCAGTGCGAGGCAGAGTATAGAGGCAGCAGTGTGAGGCAGGGTATAGAGGCAGCAGTGTGAGGTAGGGTATAGAGGCAGCAGTGTGAGGCAGGGTATAGAGGCAGCAGTGTGAGGCAGGGTATAGAGGCAGCAGTGTGAGGCAGAGTATAGAGGCAGCAGTGTGAGGCAGGGTATAGATGCAGCAGTGTGAGGCAGGGTATAGAGGCAGCAGTGTGAGGCAGAGTATAGAGGCAGCAGTGTGAGGCAGGGTATAGAGGCAGCAGTGTGAGGCAGAGTATAGAGGCAGCAGTGTGAGGCAGAGTATAGAGGCAGCAGTGTGAGGTAGGGTATAGAGGCAGCAGTGTGAGGCAGGGTATAGAGGCAGCAGTGTGAGGCAGAGTATAGAGGCAGCAGTGCGAGGCAGGGTATAGAGGCAGCAGTGTGAGGCAGGGTATAGAGGCAGCAGTGTGAGGCAGGGTATAGAGACAGCAGTGTGAGGCAGGGTATAGAGGCAGCAGTGTGAGGCAGGGTATAGAGGCAGCAGTGTGAGGCAGGGTATAGAGGCAGCAGTGTGAGGCAGGGTATAGAGGCAGCAGTGTGAGGTAGGGTATAGAGGCAGCAGTGTGAGGCAGAGTATAGAGGCAGCAGTGTGAGGCAGGGTATAGAGGCAGCAGTGTGAGGTAGGGTATAGAGGCAGCAGTGTGAGGCAGAGTATAGAGGCAGCAGTGTGAGGCAGGGTATAGAGGCAGCAGTGTGAGGCAGGGTATAGAGGCAGCAGTGTGAGGTAGGGTATAGAGGCAGCAGTGTGAGGTAGGGTATAGAGGCAGCAGTGTGAGGCAGAGTATAGAGGCAGCAGTGTGAGGCAGGGTATAGAGGCAGCAGTGTGAGGTAGGGTATAGAGGCAGCAGTGTGAGGCAGAGTATAGAGGCAGCAGTGTGAGGCAGGGTATAGAGGCAGCAGTGTGAGGCAGGGTATAGAGGCAGCAGTGTGAGGTAGGGTATAGAGGCAGCAGTGTGAGGTAGGGTATAGAGGCAGCAGTGTGAGGCAGAGTATAGAGGCAGCAGTGTGAGGCAGCAGTGTGAGGCAGAGTATAGAGGCAGCAGTGTGAGGTAGGGTATAGAGGCAGCAGTGTGAGGCAGAGTATAGAGGCAGCAGTGTGAGGCAGGGTATAGAGGCAGCAGTGTGAGGCAGGGTATAGAGGCAGAGTATAGAGGCAGCAGTGTGAGGCAGGGTATAGAGGCAGAGTATAGAGGCAGCAGTGTGAGGCAGAGTATAGAGGCAGCAGTGTGAGGTAGGGTATAGAGGCAGCAGTGTGAGGCAGAGTATAGAGGCAGCAGTGTGAGGCAGAGTATAGAGGCAGCAGTGTGAGGCAGGGTATAGAGGCAGCAGTGTGAGGCAGGGTATAGAGGCAGCAGTGTGAGGTAGGGTATAGAGGCAGCAGTGTGAGGCAGGGTCTAGAGGCAGCAGTGTGAGGCAGGGTATAGAGGCAGCAGTGTGAGGCAGGGTATAGAGGCAGCAGTGTGAGGCAGGGTATAGAGGCAGCAGTGTGAGGCAGGGTATAGAGGCAGCAGTGTGAAGCAGGGTATAGAGGCAGCAGTGTGAGGTAGGGTATAGAGGCAGCAGTGTGAGGCAGCAGTGTGAGGTAGGGTATAGAGGCATCAGTGTGAGGCAGGGTATAGAGGCAGCAGTGTGAAGCAGAGTATAGAGGCAGCAGTGTGAGGCAGAGTATAGAGGCAGCAGTGTGAGGCAGGGTATAGAGGCAGCAGTGTGAGGTAGGGTATAGAGGCAGCAGTGTGAGGCAGAGTATAGAGGCAGCAGTGTGAGGCAGGGTATAGAGGCAGCAGTGTGAGGCAGGGTATAGAGGCAGCAGTGTGAGGTAGGGTATAGAGGCAGCAGTGTGAGGAAGGGTATAGAGGCAGCAGTGTGAGGCAGAGTATAGAGGCAGCAGTGTGAGGCAGGGTATAGAGGCAGCAGTGTGAGGTAGGGTATAGAGGCAGCAGTGTGAGGCAGAGTATAGAGGCAGCAGTGTGAGGCAGGGTATAGAGGCAGCAGTGTGAGGCAGGGTATAGAGGCAGCAGTGTGAGGTAGGGTATAGAGGCAGCAGTGTGAGGTAGGGTATAGAGGCAGCAGTGTGAGGCAGAGTATAGAGGCAGCAGTGTGAGGCAGCAGTGTGAGGCAGAGTATAGAGGCAGCAGTGTGAGGTAGGGTATAGAGGCAGCAGTGTGAGGCAGAGTATAGAGGCAGCAGTGTGAGGCAGGGTATAGAGGCAGCAGTGTGAGGCAGGGTATAGAGGCAGAGTATAGAGGCAGCAGTGTGAGGCAGGGTATAGAGGCAGAGTATAGAGGCAGCAGTGTGAGGCAGAGTATAGAGGCAGCAGTGTGAGGTAGGGTATAGAGGCAGCAGTGTGAGGCAGAGTATAGAGGCAGCAGTGTGAGGCAGAGTATAGAGGCAGCAGTGTGAGGCAGGGTATAGAGGCAGCAGTGTGAGGCAGGGTATAGAGGCAGCAGTGTGAGGTAGGGTATAGAGGCAGCAGTGTGAGGCAGGGTCTAGAGGCAGCAGTGTGAGGCAGGGTATAGAGGCAGCAGTGTGAGGCAGGGTATAGAGGCAGCAGTGTGAGGCAGGGTATAGAGGCAGCAGTGTGAGGCAGGGTATAGAGGCAGCAGTGTGAAGCAGGGTATAGAGGCAGCAGTGTGAGGTAGGGTATAGAGGCAGCAGTGTGAGGCAGCAGTGTGAGGTAGGGTATAGAGGCATCAGTGTGAGGCAGGGTATAGAGGCAGCAGTGTGAAGCAGAGTATAGAGGCAGCAGTGTGAGGCAGAGTATAGAGGCAGCAGTGTGAGGCAGGGTATAGAGGCAGCAGTGTGAGGCAGAGTATAGAGGCAGCAGTGTGAGGCAGGGTATAGAGGCAGCAGTGTGAGGCAGGGTATAGAGGCAGCAGTGTGAGGCAGGGTATAGAGGCAGCAGTGTGAGGCAGAGTATAGAGGCAGCAGTGTGAGGCAGGGTATAGAGGCAGCAGTGTGAGGCAGGGTATAGAGGCAGCAGTGTGAGGCAGAGTATAGAGGCAGCAGTGTGAGGCAGAGTATAGAGGCAGCAGTGTGAGGCAGGGTATAGAGGCAGCAGTGTGAGGCAGGGTATAGAGGCAGCAGTGTGAGGCAGAGTATAGAGGCAGCAGTGTGAGGCAGAGTATAGAGGCAGCAGTGTGAGGCAGAGTATAGAGGCAGCAGTGTGAGGCAGAGTATAGAGGCAGCAGTGTGAGGCAGAGTATAGAGGCAGCAGTGTGAGGCAGAGTATAGAGGCAGCAGTGTGAGGCAGAGTATAGAGGCAGCAGTGTGAGGCAGAGTATAGAGGCAGCAGTGTGAGGCAGGGTATAGAGGCAGCAGTGTGAGGCAGAGTATAGAGGCAGCAGTGTGAGGCAGAGTATAGAGGCAGCAGTGTGAGGCAGGGTATAGAGGCAGCAGTGTGAGGCAGGGTATAGAGGCAGCAGTGTGAGGTAGAGTATAGAGGCAGCAGTGTGAGGTAGGGTATAGAGGCAGCAGTGTGAGGTAGGGTATAGAGGCAGCAGTGTGAGGTAGGGTATAGAGGCAGCAGTGTGAGGTAGGGTATAGAGGCAGCAGTGTGAGGTAGGGTATAGAGGCAGCAGTGTGAGGTAGGGTATAGAGGCAGCAGTGTGAGGCAGGGTATAGAGGCAGCAGTGTGAGGCAGGGTATAGAGGCAGGGTATAGAGGCAGCAGTGTGAGGCAGGGTATAGAGGCAGCAGTGTGAGGCAGGGTATAGAGGCAGCAGTGTGAGGCAGGGTATAGAGGCAGGGTATAGAGGCAGCAGTGTGAGGCAGGGTATAGAGGCAGCAGTGTGAGGCAGGGTATAGAGGCAGCAGTGTGAGGCAGGGTATAGAGGCAGGGTATAGAGGCAGCAGTGTGAGGCAGGGTATAGAGGCAGCAGTGTGAGGCAGGGTATAGAGGCAGCAGTGTGAGGCAGGGTATAGAGGCAGCAGTGTGAGGCAGGGTATAGAGGCAGGGTATAGAGGCAGCAGTGTGAGGCAGGGTATAGAGGCAGCTCCATCAGAGGATAACAGACAGAACATTTGACCATTTTCACTGGAAATGGGAGATAAACTTTTAATTTTTTGTTATTCAGTCAATTAAAACTTTGTGGTGATGGGGGAGTAGTAGATGTGGGGGGGGGGGGGGGTTAGTGGGGGGGGTTAGTGGGGGGTTAGTGGGGGGTTAGTGGGAGGGGGGTTTAGTGGGGGGTTTGTGGGGGCGATTAGTGGGGGGGTTAGTGGGGGGGTTAGTGGGTGGTGGGTTAGTGGGAGGGGGATTAGTGGGGGGGGGTTAGTGGGGGGTTAGTGGGGGCGGTTAGTGGGGGGGGTTAGTGGGAGGGGAAGTTAGTGGGAGGGGAAGTTAGTGGGAGGGGAAGTTAGTGGGAGGGGATTAGTGAGGAGGGGTTAGTGAAGGGGGGTTAGTTGGGGGGGGTTAGTGAGGGAGGCTTAGTGAGGGAGGGTTAGTGAAGGGGGGTTAGTTGGGGGGGGTTAGTGAGGGGGGAGGGAGGGTTAGTGAGGGGGGGGGGAGGGAGAGAGGTAAATATGTCACGAATTCCATTTCAATGTTGTCCGATTGCATTGATAAATTTTATTTTCATAGATTTCGATTCATTTTATTTTTTATTGAATTATTTTGTGTGACATTGTGTTGGAATCGAGCTGTGTTGTTTACCATACCGTTCATTTCGCAAGTATAAGTATAGATGCCACACCTGTGACAGGTAAAAGTATGCTTGTCTTGAAGAACCGCGCCATCTGTTGCATGTAAGAGCAACACACATGCTATAATAAATATGTTACAATTCAATTTCAATGTTTCTGATTGCCTTGATAATTTGAATTTTCATAGATTTTGATTTATTTTCATTTTGATTGAATTATTTTTTGTGTGAATTGCGTTGGAATTGAGCTGTGTTGTTTACCATACCTTTCATTTCGTAAGTATAGTTTATTTTTTTATTTTTTCATATTTTCAACTTAGTTTTTAATATATTTCAGTGATGGGAACATCAGATCACTTGATGTTCCCAATTTTCTGATGGGAACATCAGACTATTTGGGAAGGCATCGGACGAGGGAGTGGGGAATGGTGGGGAGGACGAGGGGACAGGGAAGGTTGCTGTGCCTCAACGCACATGGGTGAACCTGTCCTCTTAAAAAGAACGTCGCTTTTGGCCGTTTGCTCGTATGGCCGAATTTGGACGTAATTTGAAAATGAAAAAAATATGAAAATAAATTTGGGATTTTTTTTTTCAACAACAGTAAGTTAAGGGTCCTCTGATAGGTTAGGTGGGCAGGAAATTCTCATAAAGTTTCAAAACGTTATGAAAAACGTTAATTTAAAGTTTCCTCTCATAACCTCTGCGCGTGCGCCGGCCGACTCAAATAGAAAACGGAACAGAACGTCACTTTTGTGAGTCGATTTCATTTCAAATTACGTCCAAATTTGGCCATAGCCGCGCATACCAGCGAAAAGTGACGTTATTTTTAAGAGGACGGGTTGCATGGGTTGAGCCACAGCAACGCGTGGCCGGGTACTGCTGGTTTTCTATAAAGCAGTAAATACCAAATATATATAAAAACCAATAATTAATTTAAAACCAACCAGAAAATAGCGCAATAAACCTAATACATAACACAGTATATTAACGAACAGCTCCGGACAACTGGTGAGAACAGGAGAGGGTTGAAACCTTTACATCTTTCTGCTTGAGTAAAGAGAAAACCCTGAAACACCACTAACAATAAAAACAAAACATTTTAAGAATAAAAAAAACACAAACATCAAACCTATTGACCCGTACGAGGCAGCTCCTGTTTATACCCCCCCCCCCCCCCACACTCACCCACATCTGTCTGACCTGCACTCGAAACAACCCACCGATCCGACGACTTATATGTTACCCGGTGAATTGTTCCATGGAACAATTCACGAAGCAGTTACGCAGGCACTTACGAACCTGTACATCTTTCCTGATCTTTAGCGGCTTTGTTTCCAATTATTAAACAGTTGACGAGCTCCGAAGCACCAGGAGGCTGTTTATAACAATAACAACAGTGGATTGGCAAGTTTTCACGCTTGTAAACTGTTTAATAAATGTAACCAAGGCCGTCAAAGATTGAGGAAAGATGTACACGTTCGTAAGTACTTGCGTAACTGCTTCGTGAATCTGGTCCAAGGTACACGAACGGTACGGAGCAGTGGTGTGAACGGTACGCTCCTAGGTACCGTCCTGCTCGTTATCTGCGCCGTCTAATTACTGTCGAATCGAATCGCAGATGTCATTGTTGGCTGATGAAGCACAGCTAATGAGCAGCGTTGTAACGGAAGGCACCAGATGACCTGGTTGCCAGACTTCAACCCAAATATGTGTAGAGGAAAAATATGTGAGGTGACAGGACACTGTTCTACCACTACACAAGGTGACAGGACACTGTTCCGGCACTACACAAGGTGACAGGACACTGTTCCGTCACTACACAAGGTGACAGGACACTGTTCCGGCACTACACAAGGTGACAGGACACTGTTCCGTCACTACACAAGGTGACAGGACACTGTTCCGTCACTACACAAGGTGACAGGACACTGTTCTACCACTACACAAGGTGACAGGACACTGTTCTACCACTACACAAGGTGACAGGACACTGTTCCGGCACTACACAAGGTGACAGGACACTGTTCCGTCACTACACAAGGTGACAGGACACTGTTCCGTCACTACACAAGGTGACAGGACACTGTTCTACCACTACACAAGGTGACAGGACACTGTTCTACCACTACACAAGGTGACAGGACACTGTTCCGGCACTACACAAGGTGACAGGACACTGTTCTACCACTACACAAGGTGACAGGACACTGTTCCGTCACTACACAAGGTGACAGGACACTGTTCTACCACTACACAAGGTGACAGGACACTGTTCTACCACTACACAAGGTGACAGGACACTGTTCCGTCACTACACAAGGTGACAGGACACTGTTCCGTCACTACACAAGGTGACAGGACACTGTTCCGTCACTACACAAGGTGACAGGACACTGTTCTACCACTACACAAGGTGACAGGACACTGTTCCGGCACTACACAAGGTGACAGGACACTGTTCTACCACTACACAAGGTGACAGGACACTGTTCCGTCACTACACAAGGTGACAGGACACTGTTCCGTCACTACACAAGGTGACAGGACACTGTTCCGGCACTACACAAGGTGACAGGACACTGTTCCGGCACTACACAAGGTGACAGGACACTGTTCCGGCACTACACAAGGTGACAGGACACTGTTCCGTCACTACACAAGGTGACAGGACACTGTTCCGTCACTACACAAGGTGACAGGACACTGTTCCGTCACTACACAAGGTGACAGGACACTGTTCCGGCACTACACAAGGTGACAGGACACTGTTCTACCACTACACAAGGTGACAGGACACTGTTCCGTCACTACACAAGGTGACAGGACACTGTTCCGGCACTACACAAGGTGACAGGACACTGTTCCGTCACTACACAAGGTGACAGGACACTGTTCCGGGACTACACAAGGTGACAGGACACTGTTCCGGCACTACACAAGGTGACAGGACACTGTTCCGTCACTACACAAGGTGACAGGACACTGTTCTACCACTACACAAGGTGACAGGACACTGTTCTACCACTACACAAGGTGACAGGACACTGTTCCGGCACTACACAAGGTGACAGGACACTGTTCCGTCACTACACAAGGTGACAGGACACTGTTCCGTCACTACACAAGGTGACAGGACACTGTTCCGGCACTACACAAGGTGACAGGACACTGTTCCGTCACTACACAAGGTGACAGGACACTGTTCCGTCACTACACAAGGTGACAGGACACTGTTCTACCACTACACAAGGTGACAGGACACTGTTCCGTCACTACACAAGGTGACAGGACACTGTTCCGGCACTACACAAGGTGACAGGACACTGTTCTACCACTACACAAGGTGACAGGACACTGTTCCGGCACTACACAAGGTGACAGGACACTGTTCCGTCACTACACAAGGTGACAGGACACTGTTCCGGCACTACACAAGGTGACAGGACACTGTTCCGTCACTACACAAGGTGACAGGACACTGTTCCGGCACTACACAAGGTGACAGGACACTGTTCCGGCACTACACAAGGTGACAGGACACTGTTCTACCACTACACAAGGTGACAGGACACTGTTCCGTCACTACACAAGGTGACAGGACACTGTTCTACCACTACACAAGGTGACAGGACACTGTTCCGTCACTACACAAGGTGACAGGACACTGTTCTACCACTACACAAGGTGACAGGACACTGTTCCGTCACTACACAAGGTGACAGGACACTGTTCTACCACTACACAAGGTGACAGGACACTGTTCCGTCACTACACAAGGTGACAGGACACTGTTCCGTCACTACACAAGGTGACAGGAGACTGTTCTACCACTACACAAGGTGACAGGACACTGTTCCGTCACTACACAAGGTGACAGGACACTGTTCCGGCACTACACAAGGTGACAGGACACTGTTCTACCACTACACAAGGTGACAGGACACTGTTCCGTCACTACACAAGGTGACAGGACACTGTTCCGGCACTACACAAGGTGACAGGACACTGATCCGGCACTACACAAGGTGACAGGACACTGTTCCGTCACTACACAAGGTGACAGGACACTGTTCTACCACTACACAAGGTGACAGGACACTGTTCCGTCACTACACAAGGTGACAGGACACTGTTCTACCACTACACAAGGTGACAGGAGACTGTTCCGGCACTACACAAGGTGACAGGAGACTGTTCCGTCACTACACAAGGTGACAGGACACTGTTCCGGCACTACACATGGTGACAGGACACTGTTCCGTCACTACACAAGGTGACAGGACACTGTTCCGGCACTACACATGGTGACAGGACACTGTTCCGTCACTACACAAGGTGACAGGACACTGTTCTACCACTACACAAGGTGACAGGACACTGTTCTACCACTACACAAGGTGACAGGAGACTGTTCCGGCACTACACAAGGTGACAGGAGACTGTTCCGTCACTACACAAGGTGACAGGGCACTGTTCCGGCACTACACAAGGTGACAGGACACTGTTCCGTCACTACACAAGGTGACAGGACACTGTTCTACCACTACACAAGGTGACAGGACACTGTTCTACCACTACACAAGGTGACAGGACACTGTTCTACCACTACACAAGGTGACAGGACACTGTTTCTACCACTACACAAGGTGACAGGAGACTGTTCCGTCACTACACAAGGTGGCAGGACACTGTTCTACCACTACACAAGGTGACAGGACACTGTTCCGGCACTACACAAGGTGACAGGACACTGTTCCGTCACTACACAAGGTGACAGGACACTGTTCTACCACTACACAAGGTGACAGGAGACCGTACGTACAGTGGACACTAACGGTTGTGTGGATCTCCTTGACTGTGACGGAAGAAGAGAGACAAGAGACAGGACCTCGGGACCAAAGGACCCACCACAATACAGACATGTGCAGGGAGATGGCAGCCACACACACACACACGAGAGAGAGACTGCTACTCGAGGCTACAGAAGCAGGGTGGTGTATCGGTGTGAGAGTACCTCGTACGAAGGGAGCAAAGTGAGAGGAGATATATCATAGTGGAGAGAGATAGGTGACGAGTGGAGTACCGCAAGGGTTAGTTCCAGAGACCCATACTGTTTCTGATATATGTCAACGACCTGATAGGGGAAATTGGCTCCTTCAAATCACTGTTTGCAGATAATGATGAGAAGAGTCAGGACTGAGATTGTGAGAGATTACAATTTGGACACTCCAGCAGTGGCCTGAAAAAGTGGCTGCAAGAAATTAACCCAGCTAAATGCCAATTCATGAGGAATAAAACAGGAGTGTGAAGATCAGTACAGCAGGATAAGAGGAAGGGAAGACAGATTCTTCAATCATATAGGGAGAAAGACCTGGGAGTAGACATCTTCTTGAGGATATCTTGAGATGATTTCGGGGCTTAGCGTCCCCGCGGCCCGGTCCTCGACCAGGCCTCCACCCCCAGGAAGCAGCCCGTGACAGCTGACTAACACCCAGGTACCTATTTTACTGCTAGGTAACAGGGGCATAGGGTGAAAGAAACTCTGTCCATTGTTTCTCGCCGGCGCCTGGGATCGAACCCGGGACCACAGGATCACAAGTCCAGCGTGCTGTCCGCTCGGCCGACCGGCTCCCTTTAAAGAAGCCCACATTAGCAGAATAACAACAGCAGCATATGACATACTGGCCAATATCCGGGTATACTTCAGAAACTTGAACAATAAAGCTTTCTGGGCCCTATTTACAACAAAGGTGAGACGCACACTTCAATATGCAGCGCCAGCATGGAACCCTTACCTGAAATAGACACAAGGAAAAAAGCTGGAAAAGGTCCAAAGATATGCAACTAGCTTCGTTCCTGAAATGAAGGGATTGAGCTCTGAGGAAAGACTGAGAGAAGTGGACCTTACCACACCAGAGGAATTAGAGATAAGAGGAGAGGACATGACAACGATATGTATGATCCTACTGGCAATAGACAAAATAGACACAGCAGCACTGTTGAAAGCTAGGAGCAATAGAGCACATACTACAGAATGAATATTGTAATTTGCACACACTCTGGGGGGTCAACCTGACCCCTGTGACCCCGTTCACTCTGGGGGGTCACAGGGGTCACAGAAGTATGGCACATAAATGAGTCACAGAGCTGTCACCACGAACTTCTTCACTGTTTAAGAACTTCAACTCAAGAACTTCCCGTGAAGGGGAACAGCTTAGACGACGAACTCCTTCAAACTAATTACCATCAACATTTTCAATGTAAATGTGATAAAAAAAAGCGTGAGAAATGAGTCATTGTATTAATCTAAGAACATCCGGAAGGCGGGGCCAGGAGCCTAGCTCAACCCTGCAAGCACATCTAGGTGAGTACACACACACACACACACACACACACACACACACACACACGCACACACACGCAACCTGAGATTTATGCAAAGTTTTAAATGTAGATATGATTGAGCCCAGTAGGCTCAGGAACCAGTACCCCAGTTGACTGACAGTTGAGAGGAGGGACCAAAGAGCCAGAGCTCAACCCCCGCAAACACAATTAGGTGAGTCTTAAGCTCACTAAGAAGGCTAGACGTCACTACTAATCACCACACAATATCGTCAACAGGTGATCCCAATCTCACACAGGAAAGACCTTATTTACGATAATGATGCCAGATACATACAGGTGTAGGGGGGGGGGTGGATGAGGGAGCCATGTGTGCCTGGCACCCAGCCAGAGGGCCACGACGCTTGGGCCAAGACTGGCACTCCTCCTGCTGATGACGGCTTCTGGTGCTGGTTGGTGAGGTGTGTGTGTGGGTGTAGGTGTGGCAGCAGGTGTGTGAGAGGTGTAGGTGTAGCAGCAGGTGTGTGT
Organism: Procambarus clarkii; assembly: GCF_040958095.1. Classification (NCBI taxonomy): domain Eukaryota; kingdom Metazoa; phylum Arthropoda; class Malacostraca; order Decapoda; family Cambaridae; genus Procambarus; species Procambarus clarkii. The sequence continues at coordinate 25,786,453 of NC_091207.1, forward strand.
GTGAAGGTGTAGGTGTGGCAGCAGGTGTGTGAGAGGTGTAGGTGTAGCAGCAGGTGTGTGTGTGAAGGTGTAGGTGTGGTAGCAGGTGTGTGTGTGTGTGTGTGAGGGTGTAGGTGTGGCAGCAGGTGTGTGTGTGAGGGGTGTAGGTATGGCGGCAGGTGTGTGTGTGAGGGGTGTAGGGGTGGCAGCAGGTGTGTGAGTGGTGTAGGTGTGGCAGCAGGTGTGTGTGAGGGGTGTAGGTGTGGCAGCAGGTGTGTGTGAGGGGTGTAGGTGTGGCAGCAGGTGTGTGTGAGGGGTGTAGGTGTGGCAGCAGGTGTGTGTGTGAGGGGTGTAGGTGTGGCAGCAGGTGTGTGTGTGAGGGGTGTAGGTGTGGCGGCAGGTGTGTGTGTGAGGGGTGTAGGTGTGGCAGCAGGTGTGTGAGGGGTGTAGGGGTGGCAGCAGGTGTGTGAGTGGTGTAGGTGTGGCAGCAGGTGTGTGTGAGGGGTGTTGGTGTGGCAGCAGGTGTGTGTGAGGGGTGTAGGTGTGGCGGCAGGTGTGTGTGTGAGGGGTGTAGGGGTGGCAGCAGGTGTGTGAGTGGTGTAGGTGTGGCAGCAGGTGTGTGTGAGGGGTGTTGGTGTGGCAGCAGGTGTGTGTGAGGGGTGTAGGTGTGGCGGCAGGTGTGTGTGTGAGGGGTGTAGGGGTGGCAGCAGGTGTGTGAGTGGTGTAGGTGTGGCAGCAGGTGTGTGTGAGGGTGCAGGTGTGGCAGCAGGTGTGTAAGGGGGACTTCAACCCCCTGAAACAGGAAATTTATTCACTGGAGTGAATCATGTCTCGACTGGGTTGAAACCCGAGCAGGAGAGGTCAATATTACTTCACTCTGGGGGTCAATATTACTGCACTCTTGGGGTCAATATTACTGCACTCTGGGGGTCAATATTACTTCACTCTGGGGGTCAATATTACTGCACTCGGGGGGTCAATATTACTGCACTCTGGGGGTCAATATTACTGCACTCTGGGGTCAACATTACTCCACTCTGGGGGTCACCATTACTTCACTCTGGGGGTCACCATTACCCCACTCTGGGGTCAACATTACTTCACCCTGGGGTCACCATTACTTCACTCTGGGGTCAACATTACTTCACTCTGGGGGTCACCATTACTTCACTCTGGGGTCACCATTACTTCACTCTGGAGGTCAACATTACTCCACTCTGGGGTCACCATTACTCCACTCTGGGGTCAACATTACCTCACTCAGGGGGTCACCATTACCCCACTCTGGGGTCACCATTACTTCACTCTGGGGTCACCATTACTTCACTCTGGAGGTCAACATTACTCCACTCTGGGGTCACCATTACTTCACTCTGGAGGTCAACATTACCTCACTCAGGGGGTCAACATTACCTCACTCAGGGGGTCAACATTACCCCACTCTGGGGGTCACCATTACCCCACTCTGGGGTCACCATTACTTCACTCTGTGGTCACCATTACTCCACTCTGGGGGGGTCAACATTACCTCACTCTGGGGGTCAACATTACTTCACTCTGGGGGTCACCATTACCCCACTCTGGGATCACCATTACTTCACTCTGTGGTCACCATTACTCCACTCTGGGGGGGTCAACATTACCTCACTCTGGGGGTCAACATTACTTCACTCTGGGGGTCACCATTACTCCACTCTGGGGGTCACCATTACTTCACTCTGGGGGTCACCATTACTCCACTCTGGGGGTCACCATTACTCCACTCTGGGGTCAACATTACTTCACTCTGGGGTCAACATTACTTCACTCTGGGGTCACCATTACTACACTCTGGGGTCAACATTACTCCACTCTGGGGGTCAACATTACCTCACTCTGGGGGTCAACATTAGCTCACTCTGGGGGTCACCATTACCTCACTCTGGGGTCAACATTACCTCACTCTGGGGGTCAACATTACTTCACTCTGGGGTCACCATTACTTCACTCTGGGGGTCAACATTACTTCACTCTGGGGTCAACATTACTTCACTCTGGGGTCAACATTACTTCACTCTGGGGGTCACCATTACTTCACTCTGGGGGTCAACATTACCCCACTCTGGGGTCAACATTACTTCACTCTGGTGGTCACCATTACTTCACTCTGGGGTCAACATTACTTCACTCTGGGGTCACTATTACTTCACTCTGGGGTCACTATTACTTCACTCTGGGGTCACCATTACTTCACTCTGGGGTCACCATTACTTCACTCTGGGGTCAACATTACTTCACTCTGGGGTCACTATTACTTCACTCTGGGGTCAACATTACTTCACTCTGGGGGTCACCATTACTTCACTCTGGGGTCAACATTACTTCACTCTGGAGGTCACCATTACTTCACTCTGGGGGTCACCATTACTTCACTCTGGGGGTCAACATTACCTCACTCTGGGGTCACCATTACTTCACTCTGGGGTCAACATTACCCCGGTCAACATTACTTCATTCTGGGGGTCACCATTACTTCACTCTGGGGTCACCATTACTTCACTCTGGAGGTCACCATTACTTCACTCTGGGGGTCAACATTACCTCACTCTGGGGTCACCATTACTTCACTCTGGGGTCAACATTACCCCACTCTGGGGTCAACATTACTTCACTCTGGGGGTCACCATTACTTCACTCTGGGGGTCAACATTACCCCACTCTGGGTGTCACCATTACTTCACTCTGGGGTCAACATTACTCCACTCTGGGGTCAACATTACTTCACTCTGGGGTCACCATTACTTCACTCTGGGGTCAACATTACTTCACTCTGGGGTCAACATTACTCCACTCTGGGGGTCAACATTACTTCACTCTGGGGTCAACATTACTTCACTCTGAGGTCAACATTACTCCACTCTGGGGGTCAACATTACTTCACTCTGGGGTCAACATTACTTCACTCTGGGGTCAACATTACCTCACTCTGGGGTCACCATTACTCCACTCTGGGGGGTCAACATTACTTCACTCTGGGGTCACCATTACTCCATTCTGGGGGTCAACATTACTTCACTCTGGGGTTCACCATTACCTCACTCTGGGTCAACATTACTCCACTCTGGGGGTCACCATTACTTCACTCTGGGGTCAACACTGCCTGTACCCCTTAACACCGCTCATGGTATATATAATGACTACACAACACCGCCGGATGCAAGGAACAACAGCCTGGTGAATCAAGCTCATGGGCTCCCGTAACTGTCCAGGCCTCTTGGACATGCTAATGACTCTACTACCCTCCGCTACCCCAGCTAACAAGGTCTCGTTCGTCTCTATAATCCCTAGAATAGAGAATCCTAATCCCAGTTCAAGTGCCAGGTATAACTTGTCGCCATGAAACTACCAAAGCCATTGAAGGTGGTTCGACTCCCAGGGTGCAATGAGTTATGATGAGATGATGAGCACTATTACGGGTGGTTGTATCCATCAGGGCGTCTGGGACCCGTGTGGTGATGATGGTGACATTGTAACAAGGTATGGTGACCTGGCATGTTCTTAATCCTAGGGTTCATGTTCCGTAGACTTTTGCTCTCTGTGTGTCTGTCTGTCTGTCTCTCTCTCTCTCTCTCTCTCTCTCTCTCTCTCTCTCTCTCTCTCTCTCTCTCTCTCTCTCTCTCTCTCTCTCTCCCTGTCTCTCTCTCTCTCTCTCTCTCTCTCTCTCTCTCTCTCTCTCTCTCTCTCTCTCTCTCTCTCTCTCTCTCTCTCTCTCTCTCTCCCTGTCTCTCTCTCTCTCTCTCTCTCTCTCTCTCTCTCTCCCTGTCTCTCTCTCTCTCTCTCTCCCTGTCTCTCTCTCTCTCTCTCTCTCTCTCTCTCTCTCTCTCTCTCTCTCTCTCTCTCTCTCTCCCTGTCTCTCTCTCTCTCTCTCTCTCTCTCTCTCTCTCTCTCTTTGTCGCCACTTCGGAGTGGTGAAAAAATTTCACCACTTTTCACCTGTGGAAAATTCCAACCCAAAGGAGTAAGAAAATTTCCCCACAAAACAAGAAGTAAATTTCCCACCGGAAGAAAATCGGAACACAAAACAAAAGTGACTCACCCAAGACAAAAAAAAGAACAAAAATCACACACACACACACACACACACACACACACACACACACACACACACACACACACACACACACACACACACACAGTGTGTGTGTGTGTGTGTGTGTCAGGCCAGTGTCCTACAGGCCAGTGTCCCTAACCTGCATACCATGCAAGCTGATGGAGAAGATTGTGCGAAAAAAACTAGTGGAGCATCTGGAGCGAAGGAACTTTGTAACACAGCATCAACATGGGTTCAGGGATGGCAGGTCCTGCCTCACAGGGTTACTTGAATTCTACGACCAGGCAACAAAAATAAGGCAAGAAAGAGAAGGGTGGGCAGACTGCATATTTTTGGATTGTCAGAAAGCCTTTGATACAGTGCCACACAAGAGGCTAGTGCGAAAGTTGGAGATGCAGGCTGGAGTGAGAGGGAAGGTACTCCGGTGGATAGAGGAATACCTAAGCAACAGGAGACAACGAGTCTGTGTGAGGGGTGAGGTCTCAGATTGGCGAGACGTCACAAGTGGAGTCCCGCAGGGGTCAGTCCTTGGACCTATACTGTTTCTGGTATATGTAAATGATCTCCCAGAGGGTATAGATTCGTTCCTCTCAATGTTTGCCGACGATGCAAAAATTATGAGGAGGATTGAAACAGAGGATGATAGTAGGAGGCTACAAGATGACCTGGATAGACTGAGTGAATGGTCCAACAAATGGCTGTTGAAGTTCAACCCGAGTAAATGCAAAGTAATGAAACTAGGCAGTGGAAACAGGAGGCCAGGCACAGGATACAGAATAGGAGATGAAGTACTTAATGAAACAGACAGAGAGAAAGATCTAGGAGTTGATATCACACCAAACCTGTCTCCTGAAGCCCACATAAAGAGAATAACGTCTGCGGCATATGCGAGGCTGGCTAACATCAGAACGGCGTTCAGGAACCTGTGTAAGGAATCATTCAGAATCTTGTACACCACATATGTAAGACCAATCCTGGAGTATGCGGCCCCAGCATGGAGCCCGTACCTTGTCAAGCACAAGACGAAGCTGGAAAAAGTCCAAAGGTATGCTACTAGACTAGTCCCAGAACTAAGAGGCATGAGTTATGAGGAAAGGCTGCGGGAAATGCACCTCACGACACTGGAAGACAGAAGAGTAAGGGGGGACATGATCACAACCTACAAAATCCTCAGGGGAATCGACCGGGTAAACAAGGATGAACTTTTCAACACTGGTGGGACGCGAACAAGGGGACACAGGTGGAAGCTGAGTACCCAAATGAGCCACAGAGACGTTAGAAAGAACTTTTTCAGTGTCAGAGTAGTTAGCAAATGGAATGCATTAGGAAGTGATGTGGTGGAGGCTGACTCCATACACAGTTTCAAATGTAGATATGATAGAGCCCAATAGGCTCAGGAATCTGTACACCAGTTGATTGACGGTTGAGAGGCGGGACCAAAGAGCCAGAGCTCAACCCCCGCAAGCACAATTAGGTGAGTACAATTAGGTGAGTACACACACACACACACACACACCAAACAAGACAAAAATCCTTCCTCCCAATTTCCCCCAAAACACGAAGAAAATCTCCCCTACACAAAACACGAAGAAAATCTCCCCTACACAAAACACGAAGAAAATCTCCCCTACACAAAACACGAAGAAAATCTCCCCTACACAAAACACGAAGAAAATCTCCCCTACACAAAACACGAAGAAAATCTCCCCTACACAAAACACGAAGAAAATCTCCCCTACAGAAAACAGGGAAAAATCCCCGCGTGCAAGACAGCTTTAAGGCAGAAAATTCCGACCACATTTCTTCCTAATTTTTTTCCTAATTCCAGCATTCATCTTCAATCAACTCCAGGCAGTTTGGGGGCCAAATTGAGGCAAATTACAGGCTCTGAATCTGGCAACAAAATTCTCCCCTTTTGTATATTTAATCTTCACTTTATTACAAGCCTAACAAAAAAAAATTTCCTTGTTTTGTTTGTTTGTTCTTGTTCCATCGTTTATCACCCCGTGTTGAGACCGTGTGCTTGTTGATGGCTTGCGCATCAACTCATCAACCAATCAATTCAGTCGAGTAGATAGTGTATCAATCACTATTGATTGATACACTATCTAAGTGATATGTATATCACTAAGTATGGTTGACACTTGGTTGAATGGATGCGGGGTCAGTCAATCGAGAAAGCAATCAAGTAATCAACCATTCAGCCAAGGAACCAGTCATTTAGATGACCAATCATCAAAAAGCCACGAATCATATATTTAAGCAAATACTCTCTTCCAATCAACTCAAACAATGCAATTATTCGGTAAATTGGCAAATCAACGAGTCAATTATTTGCTTATACAATCAGATCAACTAATCATTTCTATTATGATTCAGGAACCAATCATTTATGCATTCAATCAACCAATCACATTAGCAAATCAAATAATCACTTACATAGAAGACCAACAATACATTAATTAATTATCTTCAAGCAATTATACAATTAAACGAGTATAAGTAAATCAATTAGTCAGTTAACAATCGCACAATCAACCAACAAATTAACAATCTAGCCAATCAAAGAATAATAGATCTGTCTAGCAACAATCAACCAATAAAAGCAATTAGTTAATCAACCCACCAATCAACTGGACCAAATAACCACTCATTTACCAGCCAATAAATTGTCCAATCAAAATCAACCAATCAAACTCTAAGTTAATAATCAGTCAAATTATATTTCCTCAATCAGCCAACTTGTCAACAAATTTGCAAAGCAATTCAAACAGGCAATAAACCATTTAACTCAATTAAGAAATTGCAACGTTTTTCAGTCAATTATAAATTTCGTAAGGTAGCTAATCAACCAGTCAACCAATTTGCAAATCACTTCAACCGTCCACTACTCTAAAGAACCATTCAATCAATCAAAAATTAAATGAATCAGTCAACTAGTCAACAGTTTAGCCATTAAGACAAGCAATCAACTATTGAGTCAATCAACCAACCCATGAAATCAATCATTTAGCAAATATTCAATTAATCAATCATTTAGCAAATAATTAATCAATCATATAGTAAATACTCAATTAATCAATTAATCAATCATTTAACAAGTACTCAATTAATCAATCATATAGCAAATACTCAATTAATCAATCATTTAAATAATTAATCAATCATACAGTAAATACTCAATTAATCAATCATTTAGCAAGTACTCAATTAATCAATCATTTAACAAATAATTAATCAATCATATAGTAAATACTCAATTAATCAATCATTTAGCAAGTACTCAATTAATCAATCATTTAGCAAGTACTCAATTAATCAGTCATTTAGCAAATACTCAATTAATCAATCATTTAGCAAGTACTCAATTAATCAAACATTTAGGCAACCAATCATCTAACTAATCATTCATTCAACCAATAAACAGATTGGCTCATCAATCCGTCAACCACGAATAAATTATTCAAAGTAAATTTAAAATGAATGGGGGAAAAAACTAAGTATTATCCCGACCTATTTCCTGCCAAACTGAGTACCTGACCAGACCAAACACTGAACGATGATCTATCTTGAGGCTATCATGAGATGATTTCGGGGCTTTAGTGTCCCCGCGGCCCGGTCCTCGACCAGGCCTCCAGCCCCAGGAAGCAGCCCGTGACAGCTGACTAACACCCAGGTACCTATATTACTGCTAGGTAACAGGGGCAAAGGGTGAAAGAAACTCTGCCCATTGTTTCTCGCCGGCGCCCGGGATCGAACCCGGGACCACAGGATCACAAGTCCCGCGTGCTGTCCGCTCGGCCGACCGGCCACCCCATGATTGACTAGTTCGGATTACAGAACTGTAGTCTGTTTTTGTACTTATAGACTAAAGTGTAAAATATGTTTATCCTATGCCCCTTAATAAATAGCGGCCCTGATCCGCTAGACTGTTGGTACTTGCAGCCCCAAAGCCGACTTGATCAGAGAACTGATTGAGGGAAGGCCACGGGAAAGCCTTGAGCTCTTCGGCCAATAATCTTATCTTTTAACGAAGCAGTAAGAGTGTCATATCTGAGCGTGGGTGTTACGGGGGGGTCTGCGCCCCTCCTCCACAACCTGTCCCCCGCTGGGAACTACTCAAGTCATAGGAGGGGATCGAACGTGCGTCCCTGATACCCCGATCAACAATCCCAGTTGATCGCAATATTGTTGGAATTTAAATATTGTAACTAGAATAGAAGAAGGGGGAAATGTTCTCAAAAATTACCAGAGGTATGTGGATACTCCCATACCCCTACTATACCCCACCCCCCCCAGCCCTGGCCCCAGCACTGGCCCCAGCCCTGGCCCCAGCCCTGCCCTGGCCCCAGCCCTGCCCTGGCCCCAGCCCTGCCCTGGCCCCAGCCCTGCCCTGGCCCCAGCCCTGCCCTGGCCCCAGCCCTGCCCTGGCCCCAGCCCTGCCCTGGCCCCAGCCCTGCCCTGGCCCCAGCCCTGCCCTGGCCCCAGCCCAGCCCTGGCCCCAGCCCTGCCCTGGCCCCAGCCCTGCCCTGGCCCCAGCCCTGCCCTGGCCCCAGCCCTGCCCTGGCCCCAGCCCTGCCCTGGCCCCAGCCCTGCCCTGGCCCAAGCCCTGGCCCCAGCCCTGTCCCCAGCCCTGGTCCCAGCCCTGCCCCGGCTAAACAGTAGAAGTCACCGTAACTGTAGGATACCACAACCAATCATTGGAGGCAAGATCGATAACAACCAACAATAGCTACGGTGAAGCTCTGCATAAAATATCAACGCAAGGTTTTGTGTCCACAATATACCGACTGCCAAACAGGTTCTGCAGTCCACACACACACACACACACACACACACACACACACACACACACACACACACACACACACACACACACACACACACACACACACACACACACACCAAGGGTGTCAATCTACCACAAGATTAAGAAGCAGGGGGAATTAATCACCACTCACTCTGCCGGTTATCTCACAAGATAACATCACCTTCGAGGAGATAGCAGAAATTGTACAAAATATTCTTTTCACAGAGGATACAGAAGCGCTGGTGGCTGCATGTTCACGAAGGTCAAAAACTTGCAAAGCAAAAGTAAATAACATCTTGGTAAGTGAACACGCGAATGAACAAACAGAAGAACATACACCGAGAGAGGATACGCATTAACATGTATGAACACAGAACAAAGATCGTATGTTTACCTAAAACTAGCTCACAGTGGAACACATTAGACAACAGTTAAGCCAATCCCAGCTGTGTCTGGGTACAAGTGACATGATGAACAACCCAGCGGGTTTTCTTCCTATTGGGGAGTGTTGTACATGCTGCTATGGCGGTATGTCCACTCACGGGATGAGTGGCGCTGCACAATACTGTCACTATGGCGGTATGTCCACTCACGGGATGAGTGGCGCTGCCCAATACTGTCACTATGGCGGTGTGTCCACTCACAGGATGAGTGACGCTGCCTAATACTGTCACTATTACGGTGTGTCCACTCACAGGATGAGTGACGCTGCCCAATACTGTCACTATGGCGGTGTGTCCACTCACAGGATGAGTGGCGCTGCCCAATACTGTCACTATGGCGGTATGTCCACTCACGGGATGAGTGGCGCTGCCCAATACTGTCACTATGGCGGTGTGTCCACTCACAGGATGAGTGACGCTGCCCAATACTGTCACTATGGCGGTGTGTCCACTCACAGGATGAGTGACGCTGCCCAATACTGTCACTATGGCGGTGTGTCCACTCACGGGATGAGTGGCGCTGCCCAATACTGTCACTATGGCGGTGTGTCCACTCACAGGATGAGTGGCGCTGCCCAATACTGTCACTATGGCGGTATGTCCACTCACGGGATGAGTGGCGCTGCCCAATACTGTCACTATGGCGGTGTGTCCACTCACAGGATGAGTGACGCTGCCCAATACTGTCACTATGGCGGTGTGTCCACTCACAGGATGAGTGACGCTGCCCAATACTGTCACTATGGCGGTGTGTCCACTCACAGGATGAGTGGCGCTGCCCAATACTGTCACTATGGCGGTATGTCCACTCACGGGATGAGTGGCGCTGCCCAATACTGTCACTATGGCGGTGTGTCCACTCACAGGATGAGTAACGCTGCCCAATACTGTCACTATGGCGGTGTGTCCACTCACAGGATGAGTGACGCTGCCCAATACTGTCACTATGGCGGTGTGTCCACTCACAGGATGAGTGGCGCTGCCCAATACTGTCACTATGGCGGTGTGTCCACTCACAGGATGAGTGGCGCTGCCCAATACTGTCACTATGGCGGTGTGTCCACTCACAGGATGAGTGGCGCTGCCCAATACTGTCACTATGGCGGTGTGTCCACTCACAGGATGAGTGGCGCTGCCCAATACTGTCACTATGGCGGTGTGTCCACTCACAGGATGAGTGGCGCTGCCCAATACTGTCACTATGGCGGTGTGTCCACTCACAGGATGAGTGGCGCTGCCCAATACTGTCACTATGGCGGTGTGTCCACTCACAGGATGAGTGGCGCTGCCCAATACTGTCACTATGGCGGTGTGTCCACTCACAGGATGAGTGACGCTGCCCAATACTGTCACTATGGCGGTGTGTCCACTCACAGGATGAGTGGCGCTGCCCAATACTGTCACTATGGCGGTGTGTCCACTCACAGGATGAGTGGCGCTGCCCAATACTGTCACTATGGCGGTGTGTCCACTCACAGGATGAGTGGCGCTGCCCAATACTGTCACTATGGCGGTGTGTCCACTCACAGGATGAGTGGCGCTGCCCAATACTGTCACTATGGCGGTGTGTCCACTCACAGGATGAGTGGCGCTGCCCAATACTGTCACTATGGCGGTGTGTCCACTCACAGGATGAGTGGCGCTGCCCAATACTGTCACTATGGCGGTGCGTCCACTCACAGGATGAGTGACGCTGCCCAATACTGTCACTATGGCGGTGCGTCCACTCACAGGATGAGTGGCGCTGCCCAATACTGTCACTATGGCGGTGTGTCCACTCACAGGAGGAGTGGCGCTGCCCAATACTGTCACTATGGCGGTGTGTCCACTCACAGGATGAGTGACGCTGCCCAATACTGTCACTATGGCGGTGTGTCCACTCACAGGATGAGTGCTGCTGCCCAATACTGTCACTATGGTGGTGTGTCCACTCACAGGACGAGTGGCGCTGCCCAATACTGTCACTATGGCAGTGTGTCCACTCACAGCATGAGTGACGCTGCCCAATACTGTCACTATGGCGGTGTGTCCACTCACAGGATGAGTGGCGCTGCCCAATACTGTCACTATGGCGGTGTGTCCACTCACAGGACGAGTGGCGCTGCCCAATACTGTCACTATGGCGGTGTGTCCACTCACAGGAGGAGTGGCGCTGCCCAATACTGTCACTATGGCGGTGTGTCCACTCACAGCATGAGTGACGCTGCCCAATACTGTCACTATGGCGGTGTGTCCACTCACAGGATGAGTGGCGCTGCCCAATACTGTCACTATGGTGGTGTGTCCACTCACAGGATGAGTGGCGCTGCCCAATACTGTCACTATGGCGGTGTGTCCACTCACAGGATGAGTGGCGCTGCCCAATCCTGTCACTATGGCGGTGTGTCCACTCACAGGATGAGTGGCGCTGCCCAATACTGTCAGTATGGCGGTGTGTCCACTCACAGGATGAGTGGCGCTGCCCAATCCTGTCACTATGGCGGTGTGTCCACTCACAGCATGAGTGGCGCTGCCCAATACTGTCACTATGGCGGTGTGTCCACTCACAGGGTGAGTGGCGCTGCCCAATACTGTCAGTATGGCGGTGTGTCCACTCACAGGATGAGTGGCGCTGCCCAATACTGTCACTATGGCGGTGTGTCCACTCACAGGATGAGTGCCGCTGCCCAATACTGTCACTATGGCGGTGTGTCCACTCACAGGATGAGTGACGCTGCCCAATACTGTCACTATGGCGGTGTGTCCACTCACAGGATGAGTGGCGCTGCCCAATACTGTCACTATGGCGGTGTGTCCACTCACAGGATGAGTGCCGCTGCCCAATAAACTCGCCCCTCGGGGCAAAATTTAAATTTAACTAAATCTTATTTTCGCAGTGACGAAACAGTTAGGATCCAAATGATTACAAATACCTGTTACTCAGGTTGCTGTTACAAGCAACTCAAAAGACACGCTTGAGCAACAGACCTGTGCGGTCAGTCTCACACTCAAGCAGCAGGAGAATTCAGTAGATTCCATGTTAATATTAAATCTGACCAACTGGAAAGGAAGAAAGCAACAGTGACATAACTACACTGCAGAGAACAACCAGTTAATGTTCACCACCAGGGGATATTGACCCAGAGCCTCCACCACCAGGAGATATTGACCCAGAGCCTCCACCACCAGGGGATATTGACCCAGAGCCTCCACCACCAGGAGATATTGACCCAGAGCCTCCACCACCAGGGAATATTGACCCAGAGCCTCCACCACCAGGGAATATTGATCCAGAGCCTCCACCACCAGGGAATATTGACACAGAGCCTCCACCACCAGGGAATATTGACCCAGAGCCTCCACCACCAGGGAATATTGACCCAGAGCCTCCACCACCAGGGAATATTGACCCAGAGCCTCCACCACCAGGGAATATTGACCCAGAGCCTCCACCATCAGGGAATATTGACCCAGAGCCTCCACCACCAGGGAATATTGACCCAGAGCCTTTACCACCAGGGAATATTGACCCAGAGCCTTTACCACCAGGGAATATTGACCCAGAGCCTCCACCACCAGGGAATATTGACCCAGAGCCTCCACCACCAGGGAATATTGACCCAGAGCCTCCACCACCAGGGGATATTGACCCAGAGCCTCCACCACCAGGGGATATTGACCCAGAGCCTCCACCACCAGGGGATATTGACCCAGAGCCTCCACCACCAGGGGATATTGACCCAGAGCCTCCACCACCAGGGAATATTGACCCCAGAGCCTCCACCACCAGGGAATATTGACCCAGAGCCTCCACCACCAGGGAATATTGACCCAGAGCCTCCACCACCAGGGAATATTGACCCAGAGCCTCCACCACCAGGGAATATTGACCCAGAGCCTCCACCACCAGGGAATATTGACCCAGAGTCTCCACCACCAGGGAATATTGACCCAGAGCCTCCACCACCAGGGGATATTGACCCAGAGCCTCCACCACCAGGGAATATTGACCCCAGAGCCTCCACCACCAGGGAATATTGACCCCAGAGCCTCCACCACCAGGGAATATTGACCCAGAGCCTCCACCGCCAGGGAATATTGACCCAGAGCCTCCACCGCCAGGGAATATTGACCCAGAGCCTCCACCACCAGGGGATATTGACCCAGAGCCTCCACCACCAGGGAATATTGACCCAGAGCCTCCACCACCAGGGAATATTGACCCAGAGCCTCCACCACCAGGGAATATTGACCCAGAGCCTCCACCACCAGGGAATATTGACCCAGAGCCTCCACCACCAGGGAATATTGACCCAGAGCCTCCACCGCCAGGGAATATTGACCCAGAGCCTCCACCACCAGGGGATATTGACCCAGAGCCTCCACCACCAGGGAATATTGACCCAGAGCCTCCACCACCAGGGAATATTGACCCAGAGCCTCCACCACCAGGGAATATTGACCCAGAGCCTCCACCACCAGGGAATATTGACCCAGAGCCTCCACCACCAGGGAATATTGACCCAGAGCCTCCACCACCAGGGAATATTGACCCAGAGTCTCCACCACCAGGGAATATTGACCCAGAGCCTCCACCACCAGGGGATATTGACCCAGAGCCTCCACCACCAGGGAATATTGACCCCAGAGCCTCCACCACCAGGGAATATTGACCCCAGAGCCTCCACCACCAGGGAATATTGACCCAGAGCCTCCACCACCAGGGAATATTGACCCAGAGCCTCCACCGCCAGGGGATATTGACCCAGAGCCTCCACCACCAGGGAATATTGACCCAGAGCCTCCACCACCAGGGAATATTGACCCAGAGCCTCCACCACCAGGGGATATTGACCCAGAGCCTCCACCACCAGGGAATATTGACCCAGAGCCTCCACCACCAGGGAATATTGACCCAGAGCCTCCACCACCAGGGAATATTGACCCAGAGCCTCCACCACCAGGGAATATTGACCCAGAGCCTCCACCACAACTGACGTTCTGGGGCAGATTTATAACGTTGAAGGTTGCTTTAATAGTAAACAGTAAACCCGTGTATAATGTTCAGCTCCCCACATACAGTACCTACAGTAGAGGGAGACATATCTACTCCTTAACTGGCGTGTAATATGGGCAAACCTTCGTGTTAAATTTATCACCCCGAAACGTGAGCTATTGTATGGCTATATTCACGAGACCTTCCCTACTAATGACAGGTTGTTGGTGTATTAAGGACCACAATAGGTGTGACCAATGTACTGAAATTGAGAATAATATATATTTTATTTCTGTTAGCAGAAAGTTGTTCTTGTAAACTGGATTAGAGACACTCTTAGAGCTTTATGTGGACCATGTATTAGAGTGGAGTTAATGAGGTTTTTAATGTTTCATATTGGCATAAAATGTAATAAAATTAAAAATACAATAATTATGTTACTTTCTGATTACATTTTTTTGTGTGTGGATAGACAGGCAGGATGGTTACTGTGTGTGGATAGGCAGGCAGGAGGGTTACTGTGTGTGGATAGACAGGCAGGAGCGTTACTGTTTGTGGATAGACAGGCAGGAGCGTTACTGTGTGTGGATAGACAGGCAGGAGGGTTACTGTGTGTGGATAGACAGGCAGGAGCGTTACTGTGTGTGGATAGACAGGCAGGAGCGTTACTGTGTGTGGATAGACAGGCAGGAGGGTTACTGTGTGTGTGTGGATAGACAGGACTTACAGGCAGGTAAACTGTAATTTACACGTGAGTCTGCACGCAGCAGCGTCTAACAGCCTGGTTTACCAGACCACTATCCCCCGGAAGCAAGAAAAGGTAAAGCCCAGGTAAACCCAGCCACTCAGGTTGGCAGCAGGTATGATGTTGACTTCACTGTGCTCTACAGATTAATGGTAGCGACTTTGATATAAAGTCAAGTGTCGTCTTCCAAGGTTGATCCATTACTGTAATTGATGACTTGTGCTGCCAGCCTTGGTGTGTATCGAGGAGCAGGAGCAGCAGCAGCAGCAGGAGAACCAGGAGCAGCAGGAGGAGTAGAAGCAGGAGCAGGAGGAGCAGGAGCAGCAGGAGCAGCAGGAGCAGCAGGAGAAGCAGCAGCAGCAGCAGCAGGAGCAGCAGGAGAAGCAGCAGCAGCAGCAGCAGCAGGAGCAGCAGGAGAAGCAGGAGCAGCAGAAGCAGCAGCAGCAGCAAGAGCAGCAGAAGCAGAAGCAGGAGGAGGAGGAAGAGACCAAGCCACAAAGGTGTCACTGTGAGAGGTACCTCACCTCACAGTACCAAGATGGGTATACTGCCTTAAGATCTCTCTCAAGACGTCTCAGCCAATTTCATCAGTACGCGTTTGAGGTCATTACACCTCGAGCGAATTTTTTACCTATTGCATCAAGTATTATCCACGTACGGGAATATTGATCCAGAGCATCCACCACCAGGGAATATTGACCCAGTGCCTCCACCACCAGGGAATATTGACCCAGAGCCTCCACCACCAGGGAATATTGACCCAGAGCCTCCACCACCAGGGAATATTGACCCAGAGCCTCCACCACCAGGGAATATTGACCCAGAGCCTCCACCACCAGGGGATATTGACCCAGAGTCTCCACCACCAGGGAATATTGACCCAGAGCCTCCACCACCAGGGAATATTGACCCAGAGCCTCCACCACCAGGGAATATTGACCCAGAGCCTCCACCACCAGGGAATATTGACCCAGAGCCTCCACCACCAGGGAATATTGACCCAGAGCCTCCACCACCAGGGAATATTGACCCAGAGCCTCCACCACCAGAGGATATTGACCCAGAAAATCCCCCCCCCCAAAAAAAAGTTCCCTAACTCCCAGGTACCTATTTGGTGTCAGGTGAACAGAGGTGATGGGTGAAAGAAACGTGCCCAACCATTTCCGCCCCGCCAGGGAATCGAACATTGGATCTCCGATCGTAAGTCGAGAACGAAGCCTACTATAGTCCCAGTGTCTAGAGATTCTGGGATTCTTAAGTCTCTGGGACTCTAAGACTCTTAAGTCTCTGGGACTCTAAGTCTCTGGGACTCTAAGTCTCTGGGACTCTAAGACTCTGGGACTCTTAAGTCTCTGGGACTCTAAGTCTCTGGGACTCTAAGACTCTGGGACTCTTAAGTCTCTGGGACTCTAAGTCTCTGGGACTCTAAGACTCTGGGACTCTTAAGTCTCTGGGACTCTAAGTCTCTGGGACTCTAAGACTCTGGGACTCTTAAGTCTCTGGGACTCTAAGTCTCTGGGACTCTAAGACTCTGGGACTCTTAAGTCTCTGGGACTCTAAGTCTCTGGGACTCTAAGACTCTGGGACTCTTAAGTCTCTGGGACTCTAAGTCTCTGGGACTCTAAGACTCTGGGACTCTTAAGTCTCTGGGACTCTAAGTCTCTGGGACTCTAAGACTCTGGGACTCTTAAGTCTCTGGGACTCTAAGTCTCTGGGACTCTAAGACTCTGGGACTCTTAAGTCTCTGGGACTCTAAGTCTCTGGGACTCTAAGACTCTGGGACTCTTAAGTCTCTGGGACTCTAAGTCTCTGGGACTCTAAGACTCTGGGACTCTTAAGTCTCTGGGACTCTAAGTCTCTGGGACTCTAAGACTCTGGGACTCTTAAGTCTCTGGGACTCTAAGTCTCTGGGACTCTAAGACTCTGGGACTCTTAAGTCTCTGGGACTCTAAGTCTCTGGGACTCTAAGACTCTGGGACTCTTAAGTCTCTGGGACTCTAAGTCTCTGGGACTCTAAGACTCTGGGACTCTTAAGTCTCTGGGACTCTAAGTCTCTGGGACTCTAAGACTCTGGGACTCTTAAGTCTCTGGGACTCTAAGTCTCTGGGACTCTAAGACTCTGGGACTCTTAAGTCTCTGGGACTCTAAGTCTCTGGGACTCTAAGACTCTGGGACTCTTAAGTCTCTGGGACTCTAAGTCTCTGGGACTCTAAGACTCTGGGACTCTTAAGTCTCTGGGACTCTAAGTCTCTGGGACTCTAAGACTCTGGGACTCTTAAGTCTCTGGGACTCTAAGTCTCTGGGACTCTAAGACTCTGGGACTCTTAAGTCTCTGGGACTCTAAGTCTCTGGGACTCTAAGACTCTGGGACTCTTAAGTCTCTGGGACTCTAAGTCTCTGGGACTCTAAGACTCTGGGACTCTTAAGTCTCTGGGACTCTAAGTCTCTGGGACTCTAAGACTCTGGGACTCTTAAGTCTCTGGGACTCTAAGTCTCTGGGACTCTAAGACTCTGGGACTCTTAAGTCTCTGGGACTCTAAGTCTCTGGGACTCTAAGACTCTGGGACTCTTAAGTCTCTGGGACTCTAAGTCTCTGGGACTCTAAGACTCTGGGACTCTTAAGTCTCTGGGACTCTAAGACTCTGGGACTCTTAAGTCTCTGGGACTCTAAGTCTCTGGGACTCTAAGACTCTGGGTCTCTTAAGTCTCTGGGACTCTAAGTCTCTGGGACTCTAAGACTCTGGGACTCTTAAGTCTCTGGGACTCTAAGTCTCTGGGACTCTAAGACTCTGGGACTCTTAAGTCTCTGGGACTCTAAGTCTCTGGGACTCTAAGACTCTGGGACTCTTAAGTCTCTGGGACTCTAAGTCTCTGGGACTCTAAGACTCTGGGACTCTTAAGTCTCTGGGACTCTAAGTCTCTGGGACTCTAAGACTCTGGGACTCTTAAGTCTCTGGGACTCTAAGTCTCTGGGACTCTAAGACTCTGGGACTCTTAAGTCTCTGGGACTCTAAGTCTCTGGGACTCTAAGACTCTGGGACTCTTAAGTCTCTGGGACTCTAAGTCTCTGGGACTCTTAAGTCTCTGGGACTCTAAGACTCTGGGACTCTAAGACTCACACACGTATACATATTGTGAGAGAATGTGCATCTTGTGACATGTATACATATAGTGAGGAGCTATACATCATGAGAGGATGTATACATGTTGCGAGAGGTATACATACTGAGAAGTGCACATGATGCCTGACAAACACGTATTGTGAGATATACATCTTGTGGGAAGTATACATATTTAAAGAGGTATACATATTATGAGATATTCATCACGTGAAAGATGAATGAAAATTTAATATGCATTTTGTATGAAAAATATACATAAAATAATACATTACATATTATACATGCAACATAGTATACATATAATAAATGCAACACAGTATACATGTTACAACACAAGTATACTTCACCAATTGAACAACAAATCCTTCAAACATACACACAACAAATTCATACATTCTCATCAATAAAAAATTCATAGCGTATACATACACATGGTATTCATACTCATGATGCCATCTGGCTCAGCAATATAATTATATTTAGAGGCTTATACAAAAGTAATTATCTTAATATAATTACTCTGGGAAATGAGGTGATTAAACTAATTACCCTTGACATGATGACACTTTAAGCCTGAGATAATTAGTTAGGTTGTAAACGGATATATATATATGGTTTGTGCTACCTGGAGCTCTGAACACTAGGTGAACACTAGGTGAACACTAGGTGAACACTAGGTGAACACTAGGTGAACACTAGGTGAGGGAGTAGGTGAACACTAGGTGAACACTAGGTGAGGGAGTAGGTGAACACTAGGTGAACACTGGGTGAACACTAGGTGAACACTAGGTGAACACTAGGTGAACACTGAGTGAACACTAGGTGAACACTAGGGGGACACTGGGTGAACACTAGGTGAACACTAGGTGAACACTAGGGGGACACTGGGTGAACACTAGGTGAACACTGAGTGAACACTAGGTGAACACTAGGGGGACACTGGGTGAACACTAGGTGAACACTAGGTGAACACTAGGGGGACACTGGGTGAACACTAGGTGAACACTAGGTGAACACTGGGTGAACACTAGGTGAACACTAGGTGAACACTAGGTGAACACTGGGTGAACACTAGGTGAACACTAGGTGAACACTGAGTGAACACTGGGTGAACACTAGGTGAACACTAGGTGAACACTAGGTGAACACTAGGTGAACACTGGGTGAACACTAGGTGAACACTGGGTGAACACTAGGTGAACACTGGGTGAACACTGGGTGAACACTGGTTGAACACTGGGTGAACACTAGGTGAACACTGGGTGAACACTGGGTGAACACTGGGTGAACACTGGGTGAACACTGGGTGAACACTAGGTGAACACTGGGTGAACACTAGGTGAACACTGGGTGAACACTGGGTGAACACTGGGTGAACACTGGGTGAACACTGGGTGAACACTGAGTGAACACTAGGTGAACACTGGGTGAACACTAGGTGAACACTAGGTGAACACTAGGTGAACACTGGGTGAACACTGGGTGAACACTAGGTGAACACTGGGTGAACACTGGGTGAACACTAGGTGAACACTGGGTGAACACTGGGTGAACACTAGGTGAACACTGGGTGAACACTAGGTGAACACTGGGTGAACACTGGGTGAACACTGGGTGAACACTGGGTGAACACTGGGTGAACACTGAGTGAACACAAGGTGAACACTAGGTGAACACTGGGTGAACACTGGGTGAACACTGGGTGAACACTGGGTGAACACTGGGTGAACACTAGGTGAACACTGGGTGAACACTGGGTGAACACTGGGTGAACACTAGGTGAGGGAGGTACTCACTTGTGGGCGTGGAACAGTAACCCAGGTACTCACTTGTGGGCGTGGAACAATACCCCAGGTACTCACTTGTGGGCGTGGAACAGTAACCCAGGTACTCACTTGTGGGCGTGGAACAATACCCCAGGTACTCACTTGTGGGCGTGGAACAGTAACCCAGGTACTCACTTGTGGGCGTGGAACAGTAACCCAGGTACTCACTTGTGGGCGTGGAACAATACCCCAGGTACTCACTTGTGGGCGTGGAACAGTAACCCAGGTACTCACTTGTGGGCGTGGAACAATACCCCAGGTACTCACTTGTGGGCGTGGAACAGTAACCCAGGTACTCACTTGTGGGCGTGGAACAGTAACCCAGGTACTCACTTGTGGGCGTGGAACAGTAACCCAGGTACTCACTTGTGGGCGTGGAACAGTAACCCAGGTACTCACTTGTGGGCGTGGAACAATACCCCAGGTACTCACTTGTGGGCGTGGAACAGTAACCCAGGTACTCACTTGTGGGCGTGGAACAGTAACCCAGGTACTCACTTGTGGGCGTGGAACAGTACCCCAGGTACTCACTTGTGGGCGTGGAACAGTAACCCAGGTACTCACTTGTGGGCGTGGAACAGTAACCCAGGTACTCACTTGTGGGCGTGGAACAGTAACCCAGGTACTCACTTGTGGGCGTGGAACAGTAACCCAGGTACTCACTTCTGGGCGTGGAACAGTAACCCAGGTACTCACTTGTGGGCGTGGAACAGTAACCCAGGTACTCACTTGTGGGCGTGGAACAGTAACCCAGGTACTCACTTGTGGGCGTGGAACAGTAACCCAGGTACTCACTTGTGGGCGTGGAACAATAACCCAGGTACTCACTTGTGGGCGTGGAACAATAACCCAGGTACTCACTTGTGGGCGTGGAACAGTAACCCAGGTACTCACTTGTGGGCGTGGAACAATACCCCAGGTACTCACTTGTGGGCGTGGAACAGTAACCCAGGTACTCACTTGTGGGCGTGGCGTGGGCGTAGGCGGCCATAACCAGCAGTAGACATTGAGCCAGGACCCGGCCGCCCTGCAGGATAAACACAGCCGGTTAGAGGGAGTATTAGGTAACCGGCATCAGGTTGCCACAACCGGTTGCTGCACAACCTGTCCTCTTAAAAAGAACGTCGCTTTAGGCCGTTTGCCCGTATGGCCGAATTTAGACGTAATTTGAAAATGAAAACAAAATTGAAAATAAATTTGGGATCTTTTTTTTCAACAGCAGTAAGTTAAGGGTCCTCTGATAGGTTAGGTGGGCAGGAAATTCTCATAAAGTTTCAAAACGTTATGAAAAACGTTAATGGAAAGTTCCTCTTCTAAGCTGTCCGAGTAAGCCGGATGACTCAAACAGAAAACGGAACAGTACGTCACTTTTGTGAGTCAATTTCATTTCAAATTACGTCCAAATTTAGCCATAGCCGCGCATACCAGCCAAAAGTGACGTTACTTTTAAGAGGACGGGTTGGTCACAGCAGCACCGGACGCGGCGGTCAACCCACACTCCCCCCTGTAGGGGGATGCTCTCTATTGGCCCTCCCCGTACCCCATACTCTCACCTAACACGTCGCTTTTATTACGGAGTCGACCAATTGGTTAGAAATGTGACGAATTAGTGAAAATAGAAAATAAAGTCCCCCGGTAAATGTAACTTTTTTTTCGTGTCCCGAACTTGATAGGTTTAAAGTTGGTTGTGAATTCGTGTGTTTCTGGTTAGGCAAAACAGTTACTTTTTTACGACTGAGAAACCATCCAAGGTGAAGACCAAGACTAAAGCATTTGGCGAAGAGTTGAGTGGAGTAAACCACATGTAAACTATGAGGACAATTAGAGAAGAGAGTAAACCGCACAGGTCCTTCACTCTGGAGTCTACTGCCAATGTCTCTGGAACATTGGAAGCCTTGGTGAGAACTGGTCAAGTTTCTGGCTGGATCAGCCAGACTGTTGTGGCTGTGTCGGCCTTCCAGCTGCCAAGGCCAACCAGTTCGTCCTCCTAAGATTCCCCATCGTCAAGAAAACCATCACATTAAGGTGTCCTCTCCTAACCTACCAGAGGACCCAAAACAGAAAACGGAACAGTACGTCATTTTCGCCAGCCGCTTCCATTTTCTAGTCCGACAGTTTTTGGCCTTAGGTCGGGAGCCGAGCGGACAGCACGCTGGACTTGTGATCCTGTGGTCCTGGGTTCGATCCCAGGCGCCGGCGAGAAACAATGGGGCAGAGTTTCTTTCACCCTATGCCCCTGTTACCTAGCAGTAAAATAGGTACCTGGGTGTTAGTCAGCTGTCACGGGCTGCTTCCTGGGGGTGGAGGCCTGGTCGAGGACCGGGCCGCTGGGACACTAAAGCCCCGAAATCATCTCAAGATAACCTCAAGATAGGTAACCCGTACGAGCGGAATGCGACGTTCTTTGTAAAAAGAGAGGCTGGAGCCATCAAACAGCCTCACAGACCAGGCAATCACTGCTGGAGGCAAACAACGGGCTCACCATAGCCCGTGCTACTTGGAACTACTTGTTCCAAGTAGCGAATCTTAAACAACATGCTGGAGGCTGGTCAGAGGCGAGGCTCCACAACTACCGTAATCACCAGCAATCATCAGAGATTGACTATCCTTGATCAATCAAGTTATGAGGACAGTCAATAAGAGGCCACATGGAAAGCGATATGAAGGTGCACTAAACACTTAACACTTAACACTTGCCAGATATTGGGAGCCAGATCAGGATAAGGATTTGGGATGGGACGGGGGAAAGGAATGAAAAGAAAGACAAGATGTCACCATGGACACTAAACAGAAAGAAGGAGTAGCTAGAACTCTCTCTCTCTCGCTCTCTCTCTCTCTCTCTCTCTCTCTCTCTCTCTCTCTCTCTCTCTCTCTCTCTCTCTCTCTCTCTCTCTCTCTCTCTCTCTCTCTCTCTTGGCATTGTCTCCCTCGCCTTAATGCCGTCTTTGGATAATTACTTATTCGCAACATATAGTCTTCAACAGTCTTCAACTCACTAGAAATAAGGGAATGAGGGAATTATCAGAAGGGGTCAGGATTAGGATTAGGAAGGGGTCAGGATTAGGATTAGGGATGGGACGGACTATCCCAGACTTGAAAAAAAAGTGGCTAATTTGGGACCAATATGTTAGACCATGGAAGAAGATAGGAACCACTGAACTACAAATCGGTGTTGTTAACCAGTATCTCGTGTAAGGTATTACAGAGATAGATCAGAAAGAGGCTCGTAGAACAGTTCGAAAATGTAACTTTCTTGAACGTTGTCTTCAATCATCAAGTTATTACAATTATACGAATAGATGAGAACAACCAAATAGGAGAAAGAACGTTTGGGAGGGGGACTGCATTTTCCTGGATTGCCAGAATGTCTTTGACACTGTTAATCACATGTAACTTAACTGTAAACTAGGTTAGTAGGCTGACGTATCTGGAAGAGTACAAGTTTACACGAAGGAGTACCTTCCAGGAAGGAGGCAGTTAGTCAAGGTGAGAGAGGATATCAGAATGGAGAGAAGTAATGAATGCAGGATCACAAGGGTCAGTTCATCATGTTCGTAATATTCATTAACGACCTTTTAGACATTGATGATTAATGTTCATACTCATCATATTTGCTGACGATGAAGGGAAGGGAATTATCAGGGGGAAAGCGCCAAGCCCTTACGACTATATAGCACTGGGAATGGGTCAGGATAAGGATTTGGAATGGGACGGGGGGGGAAGGAATAGTGCTTGTAGACGGTCGGGGATTGAACGCCGACCTGCATGAAGCGAGACCGTCGCTCTACCGTCCAGCCCAAGTGGTTGGACTGCTGACGATGAACTAATAACAAGGTTTAGAGGTGTGAGAAGGACTTTATTACATTGGAAAACAACCAAGAACCTTAGTCTACAAGCCTCCCTCTCTTTCCCTCTCTCTCCCCCTCCCTTTCCCTCTCTCCCTCTCGCTCCGAGCCCCCCTCTCTCTCTCTCTATCCCTCCCTCCCTTTCCCTCTCCAACCCTCCACTCTCCCTCTCTCCCTCTCGCTCCCAGCCCCTCTCTCTCCCTCTCCCTTCAACCCCTCACTCCTAAATCGTCTTGTTGACGACTCCGGCAAGAGCCTCCCCCCCCCACCCATCACCCCTCCCACCCCCCCTCTCGTAGAGTGGCTCTGTGAACCCGCCACCTGACAATGGACTAAATGGGAGGGTGGAGCCTGGGAGTGGTAGTGTGTGGGAGTGTATGGGAATGTGGGAGGGGGGTAAGGGCAGGGGGGGTGGGAGGGGGAAGGATAGGGGGGAGGGGGGTGGGGTTACGTCCAATACAGCGACTGGAAATTCCCTTTCACCATCCTCATTAACAGAGAGAGAGTGGGGTGGTTGTGCTCGCTCTCTCTCTCTCTCTCTCTCTCTCTCTCTCTCTCTCTCTCTCTCTCTCTCTCTCTCTCTCTCTCTCTCTCTCTCTCATTGTGTCTTAACATAACTGTACGCAAAGAGCTATTTTATTATTTTACACCAACCGCCTGAAGCCTGATCTTAGGCAACATTAATTTCATGAATTATTTGTTTACAATGAGAATAAACTTGATTTATAGCTAACTTACTCCCATGTAAGGATGAAGCTGGAACCATTCATATGGACGTTCGACTTGATTTCACGCCTCTGTGTTGATCTATATGTATTATCATGTTATCTACATGTATGATCATGTTATCTACATGTATGATCATATTATCTATATGTATGATCATATTATCTACATGTATGATCATATTATCTATATGTATGATCATATTATCTACGTGTATGATCATATTATCTACGTGTATGATCATATTATCTATATGTATGATCATATTATCTACATGTATGATCATATTATCTATATGTATGATCATATTATCTACGTGTATGATCATATTATCTACGTGTATGATCATATTATCTACATGTATGATCATATTATCTACATGTATGATCATATTATCTACATGTATGATCATATTATCTATATGTATGATCATATTATCTACATGTATGATCATATTATCTATATGTATGATCATATTATCTACATGTATGATCATATTATCTACATGTATGATCATATTATCTACATGTATGATCATATTATCTACATGTATGATCATATTATCTACATGTATGATCATATTATCTACATGTATGATCATATTATCTACATGTATGATCATATTATCTACATGTATGATCATATTATCTACATGTATGATCATATTATCTACATGTATGATCATATTATCTACATGTATGATCATATTATCTGCATGTATGATCACATTATCTACATGTATGATCATATTATCTACATGTATGATCATATTATCTACATGTATGATCACATTATCTACATGTATGATCATATTATCTACATGTATGATCATATTATCTACATGTATGATCATATTATCTATATGTATGATCACATTATCTACATGTATGATCATATTATCTACATGTATGATCATATTATCTACATGTATGATCATATTATCTATATGTATGATCATATTATCTACATGTATGATCATATTATCTACATGTATGATCATATTATCTACATGTATGATCATATTATCTACATGTATGATCATATTATCTACATGTATGATCATATTATCTATATGTATGATCATATTATCTACATGTATGATCATATTATCTACATGTATGATCATATTATCTACATGTATGATCATATTATCTACATGTATGATCATATTATCTACATGTATGATCATATTATCTACATGTATGAACAGGTTGTACTGATCGAGGTGAGGATAGCTTGAGCTACCTCATCCCTTTGTGTGTATTTTACCTCAATAAACTTATTTCAATGTCAATTTCTTTGTGTTGAGCGGACGGTCCGAATGCCAGCCAGCTGAGGAATGATCGCTGATGGTGCAGTGTTCTTGAGAATGTGGTGTTCTTGAGAATGTTGTGTTCTTGAGAATGTTGTGTTCTTGAGAATGTTGTGTTCTTGAGAATGTGGTGTTCTTGAGAATGTTGTGTTCTTGAGAATGTTGTGTTCTTGAGAATGTGGTGTTCTTGAGAATGTAGTGTTCTTGAGACTGTAGTGTTCTTGAGAATGTTGTGTTCTTGAGAATGTTGTGTTCTTGAGAATGTAGTGATCTTGAGAATGTTGTGTTCTTGAGAATGTGGTGTTCTTGAGAATGTAGTGTTCTTGAGACTGTAGTGTTCTTGAGAATGTTGTGTTCTTGAGAATGTAGTGTTCTTGAGAATGTGGTGTTCTTGAGAATGTAGTGTTCTTGAGAATGTGGTGTTCTTGAGAATGTAGTGTTCTTGAGAATGTGGTGTTCTTGAGACTGTAGTGTTCTTGAGAATGTAGTGTTCTTGAGAATGTGGTGTTCTTGAGACTGTAGTGTTCTTGAGAATGTGGTGTTCTTGAGAATGTAGTGTTCTTGAGAATGTGGTGTTCTTGAGAATGTAGTGTTCTTGAGAATGTAGTGTTCTTGAGAATGTGGTGTTCTTGAGACTGTAGTGTTCTTGAGAATGTGGTGTTCTTGAGAATGTAGTGTTCTTGAGAATGTGGTGTTCTTGAGAATGTAGTGTTCTTGAGAATGTGGTGTTCTTGAGACTGTAGTGTTCTTGAGAATGTGGTGTTCTTGAGAATGTAGTGTTCTTGAGAATGTGGTGTTCTTGAGAATGTAGTGTTCTTGAGAATGTAGTGTTCTTGAGAATGTGGTGTTCTTGAGAATGTTGTGTTCTTGAGAATGTAGTGTTCTTGAGAATGTAGTGTTCTTGAGAATGCAGTGTTCTTGAGAATGTGGTGTTCTTGAGAATGTAGTGTTCTTGAGAATGAAGTGTTCTTGAGAATGTAGTGTTCTTGAGAATGTGGTGTTCTTGAGAATGTAGTGTTCTTGAGAATGAAGTGTTCTTGAGAATGTAGTGTTCTTGAGAATGTGGTGTTCTTGAGAACGTAGTGTTCTTGAGAATGAAGTGTTCTTGAGAATGAAGTGTTCTTGAGAATGTGGTGTTCTTGAGAATGTGGTGTTCTTGAGAATGTAGTGTTCTTGAGAATGTAGTGTTCTTGAGAATGTGGTGTTCTTGAGAATGTAGTGTTCTTGAGAATGAAGTGTTCTTGAGAATGTAGTGTTCTTGAGAATGTAGAGTTCTTAAGAATGTAGTGTTCTTGAGAATGAAGTGTTCTTGAGAATGAAGTGTTCTTGAGAATGTAGTGTTCTTGAGAATGTAGTGTTCTTGAGAATGAAGTGTTCTTGTGAATGTAGTGTTCTTGAGAATGTAGTGTTCTTGAGAATGAAGTGTTCTTGAGAATGTAGTGTTCTTGAGAATGTAGTGTTCTTGAGAATGAAGTGTTCTTGAGAATGTAGTGTTCTTGAGAATGTAGTGTTCTTGAGAATGGAACAGCCGGAACGAGGCTGTTAACGGCCCAACACATTTTCTCTAAATGTAGTTTTTTGTGTTTTGAAGAGGGTGTGGGCATGCAGGGCGCGCTGCACTCGACGGTCTCAGTCTTACGTAGGTTGTATAGATTGTCTTCAAGGAGCCTTTATTAAGGGTTTTAAGGGTTAGTTCTAATGTTAGCAGCCTGCCTCGTGCTGCTGATTGTTACAACGTGTGTGTGTGTGTGTGTGTGTGTGTGTGTGTGTGTGTGTGTGTGTGTGTGTGTGTGTGTGTGTGTGTGTGTGTGTGTGTGTGTGTGTGTATATGCACTCACAAATCTCTTTCCGATTCACGCAGTTACTCTTCGTCTATTTGAATGGATTCCTTCTGATATCCTTTTTTCCCTATTGCATCAGCATTACCTTACACTTGTTAGGGTTTAAGTCTAACAACCATTTGTCTGCCCACTCCTGGAGTTTGTCAAGTTCTTCTTGTAATTATATACATTCCACAATGTTTACATTTCCCTTTAGCTTTGCGTCACCTGCAAACATTGACAGGTATAGGAGCTCTTTACCTGAGCTGAGTCATTCACATACACCAGGAGCAGATAGGTAGAGTCCAGCCCACCTCCAAAGGATACCTGTTCAACCAGGCTGTGATTCGTACGTCAGGCTGCGAGCAGCCGCGTCCAACAGCCTGGTTCAAGTATGTTTATTGAGACAAGAAAAAATACATCTCAAAGGGATGCAGTAGCTTAGGCTATTTCTACCCCCCTGAA
Source organism: Procambarus clarkii (assembly GCF_040958095.1). Taxonomy (NCBI): domain Eukaryota; kingdom Metazoa; phylum Arthropoda; class Malacostraca; order Decapoda; family Cambaridae; genus Procambarus; species Procambarus clarkii. The sequence continues at coordinate 25,814,611 of NC_091207.1, forward strand.
ACAGCCTGGTTGACCAGTCTAGCAACCAGGAGGCCTGGTCGACGACCGGGCCGCGGGGACGCTAAGCCCCGGAAGCACCTCAAGGTAACCACCTTGTTTCACTACCTTCACCACCGACCATTCACGAGGGCCAAAGTAATTGTCAAAAGAAGGCTAAAAGCCTGGAAGACTATTTAGCAATTCTTAAGAAACCGTATAAAATGTTTTTTTGACCACCAAAGACCGACACAATATTCCCACTAATTTTTTTTTTGTTATGCGAGTTTTAGTAACTTAGACTTAAAACTTACTCAAGTTTCGTCAGACACGAGTTTCTTCACCTTTGTATATCCCTGTTGCCTTAAGTTACAAAGTCTATCTTCTTCCAGCTGATCCATTCTTCGATTTACTTTTGAGAGGGTTTACCTTAAAGGTAATTTGGATTGATCTTGAGATTGATCCTAAGATCAACATCCCCCCCCACCCCCTTCATCTGAGCCTCCTGGTGGCCGGCCAGGACTCTTACTCAACTATCCACTCTACTCATTACTCACTCATTCCATCACTTTACTCACGTAGACCGGGGAGCCGGTCGGCCGAGCGGACAGCACGCTGGACTTGTGATCCTGTGGTCCTGGGTTCGATCCCAGGCGCCGGCGAGAAACAATGGGCAGAGTTTCTTTCACCCCTTTGCCCCTGTTACCTAGCAGTAAAATAGGTACCTGGGTGTTAGTCAGCTGTCACGGGCTGCTTCCTGGGGGTGGAGGCCTGGTCGAGGACCGGGCCGTGGGGACACTAAAGCCCCGAAGGTTAGCTTAGCATTTTAAAATCACCGAATCACCTTCTGTGGTTGATTGTTCAATAAACCCTTGAACTATATGTTTAACACATCTCTAACCCTATCCATGGAGGACAGAAGAAAATGTATATATGCTGGTTAGCATTGCAAATGTCCGGCCACGTCTGTGGCAGAAAATAAGAATAATAATAAAAAAAAGCCCCGAAATCATCTCAAGATAACCTCAAGATAACGTATCCATTTCCTTATTTGTTTGCAAGTTTCCTTATCACATCTAACAGTTTACAAGCCAAGATGGCAGGTGGTCTCCCAAGACCAACATGTAAACTTTTACTCCTCTCGTCTTTATTCTCAACGCTCCAGCAGGAAAAAATTACCTAAAACTGCAAGAGAAAAAAAGCTAAACTTTCCAGTAACTTCGCGGTGAAAATGGGCTGTTGAAATTGGAACGTGCAAACTGGCTAGGAATATTGGTTTTAAATTGGATTGCCTGTGGAAAAATGGCATGAAAAATGTCATGAAAAATGGCATGAAAAATGGCATGAAAAATGGCATGAAAAATGGCATGAAAATGGCATGAAAAATGGCATGAAAAATGGCATGAAAATGGCATGAAAAATGGCATGAAAAATGGCATGAAAATGGCATGAAAAATGGCATGAAAAATGGCATGAAAATGGCATGAAAAATGGCATGAAAAATGGCATGAAAAATGGCATGAAAATGGCATGAAAAATGGCATGAAAAATGGCATGAAAAATGGCATGAAAAATGGCATGGAATATTTAGTGATTAGTGTTTGAAGGAGAAACTAAGGCGTAAATTAAGCAATAAAATTTGAGAATAAAATTGGGTAGCGAAAATGAGGTAATATTTTTTATTATTTCAACTTACTGGTAACAATGAATAAAATTGAAAATTAAACAATTAAACTGGCTGGCAAGAGTGGAATCTAAATAGATTGAATGATATAATTGGAAATGATTAAAATTGACTAGTAAAACTGGAATGAAAATTTTACATGAAATTGGGATGTGAAATCTGATTTTGAAAATTAATTAAAAATTAGACACTTTAGTACTGAGTGAGCCGCCTACCGCCTCTTTAAACTGGTTTCCTGAAATTGGGACGTGAAACTTATCAAATTGAAATGACAAATTAACAAAATTGGTTGAAAAATCTGGTGAAAATTACCAAACACATTTTGCGTTAAGATGAAGTCACCCAAAATTGGCTGCAAAGAGACACATTATAAAGTGAATTCAACCCAGAAACTGAAATTTTGTACTGAAATGAAAGCAGAATGTTATTGTCCATCTATATTATTATTGATATTACTATCATACTGTACTGTATACTGTATACATTGTACTGTATACTGTATACATTGTACTGTATACTGTATACATTGTACTGTATACTGTATACATTGTACTGAATACAATGTGAACATTATACTGAATTCAATGCGAACATTGTATTCTGAACAGTGAGAAAGGATGGAGGTTACATCCGAATATTAGCATTTCACTTAGACATATATATATACACACTTACACACATATACACTTATATACCTACACACTTACACATACACTGAGTATTTCCTTCACCTTCATTCAAGCACTGCAGCACTGTAGTCAGTTTCTTCATTATACTTATCATCATCATTAATTACTAAGTACTAGTGTTCATGTGATGCCAAATATAGTATAGTGATATGTTAGGATGGTGAGGCTGGTTCACGGTAGTAGTGTCACTATACGACCCACAGTGGTGTCGGGTGTATACAGTAGTATACAGCAGTGCTGTATATTATACAGCTGTATCTTTACCAAATTTAAGATTGAATTGATTATTATTGATTGTTGTATTGATTGATGATATCAATTATCTGGAAGTGTTATCTTCCAGATAACATTTATGGAAGTATAAGTATTGTTATCTGGAAGTACTGTTTTGCCTCATAATACGGTTGTTATATGTGATATCACTTGTTGTTATATGTGATATCGCTGTTATGATGTATGGTATCACTTGTTATATGAGATGGTTTTTGTTGGTATATGTGATATCACTTGTTATATGTGGTATCACTGATGCTATATGTGATATCACTGTTGCTATAGGAAGACCCTCCGCCTCGCCTGGTAATCCTTGACCACACTTGGCAACCACTGTGTCCTCAGGACACACACACACACACACACACACACACACACACACACACACACACACACACACACACACACACACACACACACACAAGAGAGCCACTCTTGAGAGAGGTTCAGCTTCACATGACAATAACACGACGCTTTCTGTGTGTGCTCTGACTGACGTATTGATGGAACAATCTTGTCCCCTTCAGTTGCTGTTCTCTCACCACACACACACACACACACACACACACACACACAAGGGGACACAGGTGGAAACTGAGTGCCCAAATGAGCCACAGAGATATTAGAAAGAACTTTTTTAGTGTCAGAGTGGTTGACAAATGGAATGTATTAGGAAGTGATTTGGTGGAGGGTGACTCCATACACAATTTCAAGTGTAGATATGATAGAGCCCAGTAGGCTCAGGAACCTGTTGATTGACGGTTGAGAGGCGGGACCAAAGAGCCAGAGCTCAACCCCCGCAAGCACAATTAGGATAGTACAATTAGGTGAGTACATACAAACACAAACACAAACACACACACACATACACACACACACACACACACACACACACACACACACACACACACACACACCAAATGCCATTTTCAGTTGAAATTATGTGTTCCCTTGCGTTCACCTGTGAATAAGTAAACTTCTAAGCAACAGCCTGGTGGACCAACCTCTCACAAGTCGAACCTGGCCTCGCGCCGGGCTTGTAGAGTAGAAGAACTCCCAGAACCCCATCAAGCAGGTATCAAGCAGATTCAATCTACTTGAATCACTTGTGATTCTCGAGCTCATCTTTGATGGATGGGCTCAACTAAGTTAGGGTTGTTCAACTCTCCACAATTATACAGGTCTTCGCATCTTTCTCCCAGGATTCATATTCCCAGGATTGACCCCATCTGGGGTCAATCCTGAGACCAGACTCAAGTGAGGGGTAAATAATCTTATTGAAAGTATTGATGAAAATTCGAATTACGGCTGAGCACAGCATAAAGAAGTTCAAGGCTTCGTATCCATTAACCCATCAGGTTAATGCGCCGGTACATCAGCACCAGTAACGGGTAGCTTGACGCCAGTTATTCCTATAACGAGTCATGATATCTTCTTCTCCAGGAGCAGTTAGAATTGTGGAAAATTTGAGGAACCTTAAGGGGCCTCGTAGCCTGGTGGATAGCAGGCAGGACTCGTAATTCTGTGGCGCGGGTTCGATTCCCGCACGAGGCAGAAACAAATGGGCAAAGTTTCTTTCACCCTGAATGCCCCTGTTACCTAGCAGTAAATAGGTACCTGGGAGTTAGTCAGCTGTCACGGGCTGCTTCCTGGAGGTGGAGGCCTGGTCGAGGACCGGGCCGCAGGGACACTAAAGCCCCGAAATCATCTCAAGATAGTTGATATTTGAATGCGAGAACAAGCCTTGGTGTTGAGGCGAGGCGTAGAGCCCTTGCAACACTAACAACCAGCGCAACATAGCCAATTCCAGACTGACACAAATTGTGTTAGGAAAACAAAGTCTAAAATAGTCGGGAGGGGAAAAAAATATTCGCTGGAAAGAAAAGAGTAATTTATAGGCTGAAAGCTCTCCAAGATGGTGGCATCGCTTACAGCCCTCAACGACCCGCTGCCGGCCGCCATCGTGTAAATTTGAAAAACATTTAAATCCCTCGTAAGAAATGGTCAAATGTAAACAGAGAGTTGAGTAAGGCGGAGGAGGGAGACGCCATAACCACACCAAACGAGCAGAAGCACTCAAATGCCCGACATAACTCTTCCTGCGCCAGGGAATTGTGAACGTAATCCATTCTGCCGGACGAGACGTTTTCCCCCGGCCCCTGGCACCTTGTTAGGGATAACGAGGTGTCTGGCGTAGGAGCAATATTGACTTTTTCCTTTTTACTCTCTTTCTCTCTCTCTCTCTCTCTCTCTCTCTCTCTCTCTCTCTCTCTCTCTCTCTCTCTCTCTCTCTCTCTCTCTCTCTCTCTCTCTCTCTCTCCCTCTCTCTCTCTCTCTCTCTCTCTCTCTCTCTCTCTCTCTCTCTCTCTCTCTCTCTCTCTCTCCCCCTCTCTCTCTCTCCCTCTCTCTCTCTCTCTCTCTCTCTCTCTCTCTCTCTCTCTCTCTCTCTCTCTCTCTTGCAGACTTTTTTTCCAGCTTTTCTTTTTTCCCTTCGAAATTCTGGTGGTAGTCATTACAGGTTCGGGGAGGCAGAGGCTCTTATATACGGCTGGTGCCTTGATTATACAGCCTGGAACATCTAGACTACAGTTCCTGTACCTTACAGGGTGACTTCTCTAGACTACAGTTCCTGTACCATACAGGGCGACTCCTGTACCATACAGGGTGACTCCTGTACACTACAGTTCCTGTACCATACAGGGTGACTCCTGTAGACTACAGTTCCTGTACCATACAGGGTGACTCGTGTAGACAACAGTTCCTGTACCATACAGGGTGACTCGTGTAGACAACAGTTCCTGTACCATACAGGGTGACTCCTGTAGACTATAGTTCCTGTACCATACAGGGTGACTCCTGTAGAATACAGTTCCTGTACCATACAGGGTGACTCCTGTACCATACAGGGTGACTCCTGTACCATACAGGGTGACTCCAGTACCATACAGGGTGACTCCTGTACCATAGTGTGACTCCTGTACCATACAGGGTGACTCCTGTACCATACAGGGTGACTCCTGTACCATACAGGGTGACTCCTGTACCATACAGGGTGACTCCTGTACCATACAGGGTGACTCCTGTACCATACAGGGTGACTCCAGTACCATACAGGGTGATTCCTGTACCATACAGGGTGACTCCTGTAGAATACAGTTCCTGTACCATACAGGGTGACTCCAGTACCATACAGGGTGACTCCAGTATCTCCAGTGACTCTGTTCACTTCAGTTTGTTCCTGGACCATACAGGGTGACTCCTGTTCACTTCAGTTCGTTCCTGGACCATACAGGGTGACTCCTGTTCACTTCAGTTTGTTCCTGTACCATACAGGGTGACTCCTGTTCACTTCAGTTTGTTCCTGTACCATACAGGGTGACTCCTGTTCACTTCAGTTCGTTCCTGTACCATACAGGGTGACTCCTGTTCACTTCAGTTTGTTCCTGTACCATACAGGGTGACTCCTGTTCACTTCAGTTCGTTCCTGTACCATACAGGGTGACTCCTGTTCACTTCAGTTCGTTCCTGTACCATACAGGGTGACTCCTCTAGACTACAGTTGTTCCTGTAGTGAAAACTATCTCAATATAAATATATAATCGAGAGGGAATATACAGATTATACCTATAATGGTCCAGTTATTACCGTCCTATAATAACTAGTGACGTTATAAGAGAGACAAACTATCAAACAAATAAACAAATACAGCAGCTCACACAATCCATGAACAAATACAGCCCCCACACAATCCATGAAACAAATACAGCCCCACACAATCCATGAAACAAATACAGCCCCACACAATCCATGAACAAATACAGCCCCACACAATCCATGAAACAAATACAGCCCCACACAATCCATGAAACAAATACAGCCCCACACAATCCATGAAACAAATACAGCCCCACACAATCCATAAAACAAATACAGCCCCCACACAATCCATAAAACAAATACAGCCCCACACAATCCATGAACAAATACAGCCCCACACAATCCATGAAACAAATACAGCCCCACACAATCCATAAAACAAATACAGCCCCACACAAACCATGAAACAAATACAGCCCCACACAAACCATGAAACAAATACAGCCCCACACAATCTATAAAACAAATACAGCTCTCATAAACTATACCAACAAATGCCTTCAATCAAAATCGAGAAATAATGTTATATTCAGTGGTTCATAAATAACTTTCTAATTGAATTCAATTCAATATATGGAGACGTCTCACAAACCTATATGAAAGCATAAGTGTATAAGTAGAGCACTACTTACTACTTATACACAGTGTATAAGTAGCGAGCCCCGGCTCCCACATTATAGTATACATAGATACGATATAGTATACATATAAATAGGTCAAATGGAGGTATAGATCTGTATATTAAAGAGGAACTTTCGTACGCAGGGTTCTGAAACTCTGCCAGTGAGGTGACGGATGGAACTGGAATCAAGTCTCGTTGTTATTCTAATGTACACACACACTGCTAGAAGCAACAGTTGAGTCGTTCACCGTACAGATAAACACAATTGAGAATTGCCTCGATGATCTGGACAACACGGTGCCAAATATGTCTTTCTTGGTGACGTCAGTCTACCCAGTTTAAGACGGCGACTAACAAACAATAACATAACACAAAGTTATAACACTATAACACGAAGTTATAACACTATAACACAAAGTTATAACACTATAACACGAAGTTATAACACTATAACACGAAGTTATAACACTATAACACAAAGTTATAACACTATAACACGAAGTTATAACACTATAACACAATGTTATAACACTATAACACGAAGTTATAACACTATAACACAAAGTTATAACACTATAACACGAAGTTATAACACTATAACACAAAGTTATAACACTATAACACGAAGTTATAACACTATAACACAAAGTTATAACACTATAACACGAAGTTATAACACTATAACACAAAGTTATAACACTATAACACGAAGTTATAACACTATAACACGAAGTTATAACACTATAACACAAAGTTATAACACTATAACACGAAGTTATAACACTATAACACGAAGTTATAACACTATAACACAAAGTTATAACACTATAACACGAAGTTATAACACTATAACACAATGTTATAACACTATAACACGAAGTTATAACACTATAACACAAAGTTATAACACTATAACACGAAGTTATAACACTATAACACAAAGTTATAACACTATAACACGAAGTTATAACACTATAACACAAAGTTATAACACTATAACACGAAGTTATAACACTATAACACGAAGTTATAACACTATAACACAATGTTATAACACTATAACACGAAGTTATAACACTATAACACGAAGTTATAACACTATAACACAAAGTTATGACACTATAACACAAAGTTATAACACTATAACACAGTTATAACACTATAACACAAAGTTATGACACTATAACAGAAAGTTATAACACTATAACACAAAGTTATGACACTATAACAGAAAGTTATAACACTATAACACAAAGTTATAACACTATAACACGAAGTTATAACACTATAACACAGTTATAACACTATAACACGAAGTTATAACACTATAACACAGTTATAACACTATAACACGTAATCACCCTGGAACTAACCAATCACAGGTCAGACAACTACTCACATTTTGAGACAAAATTTCCATTCAACCAACAGATAAAAACTAGGAACGAAAACTAGTCAACTAGGAACGAAAATTCCCATTGATGTAGTTTCCGCAAGCAAAGAAGAAATAATCAGGGACCGTTACAATCTCAGATTTTTTTACGGGGCTCACCATAGCCCGTGCTACTTGGAACTTTTGTTCCGAGTAGCAAGTTTTTAAAGAACATTTTAAAGAACATCTCAGATATTACATTCTCAGATCACAAACTCATTGAAGTTGAGATTAAGATCAATACTCTTAATATATCCAATGGGATTACCAAACAAGAAGACCTACTCAATACATTAAATGTTAATAATATAACCATTGACTGGGGAAAAAATAATCATAGACCTTGTAACCTTACAAACATACAGTGGGAAACGGTTTAAGTACCAACACACAAGGGATAAAACAACTGACGGCTGAAGTGTGAGGAAAATCTGCTTGAAACGTGTTGTTGTGGAAGATAAAAAACCAGGTCCAACTTAGAAAGGAAACGCCGATGGCACTACATAAGAAGGAAAAGAACTGCTTGAGCAGAGACTATCACGACAAATGTAAGGTAATTTCAACAGGGAGATTGAAGAAATATTGAAGAATTGATCATATTAGACTGAATATGCAATTGGAACAGAAACATATACAATCAATTAAAAGAAATCCAAAATTATTTTCACATTCAATGTTAATATCAAGAACCTTCACCAGTACTGGATCTATATTTACAACAACAAAAGTGGAAGGTTCAAACACAGAGAATGACAAAGATATTAGTGAAATCCTAAACGACCAATATGAGGCAATGTTTACCACCCCAATAAACATCATGAAAGATCCAGACACCTTCTTAATACACGATAACCAAAACTATGATATCACAATTGATATTAACACACAGCCCAGCGGACTTAGAACAAATATACTGACAACATGTCCATGCACTCCGCCTCGGATCCCGATACCTGAAACTCCATATTTAACAGAAATATAAAATACTAGTTTCAGGAGGCCTGGTCGACGACCGGGCCGCGGGGACACTAAGACCCGGAAGCACCTCAAGGTAAGGTCGCTCGAGCGCTCGGTGAAATATGGAAACAGCCTTGGACAGGACACCACAAGCACTTAAGTCAGCAGAGATACCTCCACTATACAAGAGAGGCAACACAGCACTGGCCAGGACACCACAAGCACTTAAGTCAGCAGAGATACCTCCACTATACAAGAGAGGCAACACAGCACTGGACAGGACACCACAAGCACTTAAGTCAGCAGAGATACCTCCACTATACAAGAGAGGCAACACAGCACTGGACAGGACACCACAAGCACTTAAGTCAGCAGAGATACCTCCACTATACAAGAGAGGCAACACAGCACTGCACAGGACACCACAAGCACTTAAGTCAGCAGAGATACCTCCACTATACAAGAGAGGCAACACAGCACTGGACAGGACACCACAAGCACTTAAGTCAGCAGAGATACCTCCACTATACAAGAGAGGCAACACAGCACTGGCCAGGACACCACAAGCACTTAAGTCAGCAGAGATACCTCCACTATACAAGAGAGGCAACACAGCACTTAAGTCAGTAAAGATACCTCCACTATACAAGAGAGGCAACACAGCACTGCCACATTATGAACCAAATCTCCAGTTTGATAAATATATCGCCGGTATGGAAGTGGACGTGCTCAAGAGAACATTAGACACGCTCCTTCAAGACGTTCCGCTGGACCAACGGGCTGCCTCAAGCAACAGCCTGATGGAACGGTCACCACAGGTCAATCCAGCATATACTTTTACACAAATATACATATACATACGCATACATATACATATATACACATATACATACGCTCACATATACATATATACATACGTACACATATACATATATACATACGTACACATATACATATATACATACGCACACATATACATATATACATACGTACACATATACATATATACATACGCACACATATACATATATACATACGTACACATATACATATATACATACGCACACATATACATATATACATACGCACACATATACATATATACACATATACACATATACGACTCCCCCAGGCATGGCTTGGGGAGCACATAACTCAGTTATACTCCAGGAGGTAAATACATTATCACACAAAATTATAAATAATTAACAAATACAACTCCACCAAACTCTTAAACAAATACAGCCCCCCGAGCCGGTCGGCCGAGCGGAGAGCACGCTGGACTTGTGATCCTGTGGTCCCGGGTTCGATCCTGGGCGCCGGCGAGAAACAATGGGCAGAGTTTCTGTCACCCTGATGCCCCTGTTACCTAGCAGTAAAATAGGTACCTGGGTGTTAGTCAGCTGTCACGGGCTGCTTCCTGGGGAGTGGAGGCCTGGTCGAGGACCGGGCCGCGGGGACACTAAAGCCCCGAAATCATCTCAAGATAACCTCAAGATAACCCCCACACGCTGTAAAACAAATACAGCCCCCCACACGCTGTAAAACAAATACAGCCCCCCACACGCTGTAAAACAAATACAGCCCCCCCACACGCTGTAAAACAAATACAGCCCCCCACACGCTGTAAAACAAATACAGCCCCCCCACACGCTGTAAAACAAATACAGCCCCCCACACGCTGTAAAACAAATACAGCCCCCCCACACACGCTGTAAAACAAATACAGCCCCCCCACACGCTGTAAAACAAATACAGCCCCCCCCCACACGCTGTAAAACAAATACAGCCCCCCCCACACGCTGTAAAACAAATACAGCCCCCCCCACACGCTGTAAAACAAATACAGCCCCCCACACACGCTGTAAAACAAATACAGCCCCCCCCCACACGCTGTAAAACAAATACAGCCCCCCACACACGCTGTAAAACAAATACAGCCCCCCACACGCTGTAAAACAAATACAGCCCCCCCACACGCTGTAAAACAAATACAGCCCCCCACACGCTGTAAAACAAATACAGCCCCCCCCACACACGCTGTAAAACAAATACAGCCCCCCCACACGCTGTAAAACAAATACAGCCCCCCACACGCTGTAAAACAAATACAGCCCCCCACACACGCTGTAAAACAAATACAGCCCCCCACACACGCTGTAAAACAAATACAGCCCCCCACACGCTGTAAAACAAATACAGCCCCACACGCTGTAAAACAAATACAGCCCCACACGCTGTAAAACAAACACAGCCCCCCACACACGCTGTAAAACAAATACAGCCCCCCACACACGCTGTAAAACAAATACAGCCCCCCCACACGCTGTAAAACAAATACAGCCCCCCACACACGCTGTAAAACAAATACAGCCCCCCCCCCACACGCTGTAAAACAAATACAGCCCCCCACACACGCTGTAAAACAAATACAGCCCCCCACACACGCTGTAAAACAAATACAGCCCCCCACACACGCTGTAAAACAAATACAGCCCCCCACACACGCTGTAAAACAAATACAGCCCCCCCACACGCTGTAAAACAAATACAGCCCCCCACACACGCTGTAAAACAAATACAGCCCCCCCCACACGCTGTAAAACAAATACAGCCCCCCACACACGCTGTAAAACAAATACAGCCCCCCCACACGCTGTAAAACAAATACAGCCCCCCACACGCTGTAAAACAAATACAGCCCCCCACACACGCTGTAAAACAAATACAGCCCCCCACACGCTGTAAAACAAATACAGCCCCCCCCCACACGCTGTAAAACAAATACAGCCCCCCACACACGCTGTAAAACAAATACAGCCCCCCACACACGCTGTAAAACAAATACAGCCCCCCCACACGCTGTAAAACAAATACAGCCCCCCACACACGCTGTAAAACAAATACAGCCCCCCCACACGCTGTAAAACAAATACAGCCCCCCACACACGCTGTAAAACAAATACAGCCCCCCCACACGCTGTAAAACAAATACAGCCCCCCACACGCTGTAAAACAAATACAGCCCCCCACACACGCTGTAAAACAAATACAGCCCCCCACACACGCTGTAAAACAAATACAGCCCCCCCCCCACACGCTGTAAAACAAATACAAAATCACACAAGCTATAAAAAGCAACCTAAACTATAAAACAAATAAAACGCAACCTGCACTATTAAACAAATAAACAAACACAAAATCACACAAACTATAAAACAAATACAGCGCCACACAATTCATACAACAAATAAAACGCAAGACAAACTATGAAACAATACAAATACAATCGTTCAAACATCAAGTCTTAACACAGTACGCTTCATGGTCTCGGTAATGCCCCTCTTACTGTGACGGATGGTGTATAGTGACGGATGGTGTATAGTGACGGATGGTGTAGTGACGGATGGTGTATAGTGACGGATGGTGTATAGTGACGGATGGTGTATAGTGACGGATGGTGTATAGTGACGGATGGTGTATAGTGACGGATGGTGTATAGTGACGGATGGTGTATAGTGACGGATGGTGTATAGTGACGGATGGTGTATAGTGACGGCTGGTGTATAGTGACGGATGGTGTATAGTGACGGATGGTGTATAGTGACGGATGGTGTATAGTGACGGATGGTGTATAGTGACGGATGGTGTATAGTGACGGATGGTGTATAGTGACGGATGGTGTAGTGACGGATGGTGTATAGTGACGGGTGGTGTATAGTGACGGATGGTGTATAGTGACGGATGGTGTATAGTGACGGATGGTGTAGTGACGGATGGTGTATAGTGACGGATGGTGTATAGTGACGGATGGTGTAGTGACGGATGGTGTATAGTGACGGATGGTGTATAGTGACGGATGGTGTATAGTGACGGATGGTGTATAGTGACGGATGGTGTATAGTGACGGATGGTGTATAGTGACGGATGGTGTGTAGTGACGGATGGTGTATAGTGACGGATGGTGTATAGTGACGGATGGTGTAGTGACGGATGGTGTATAGTGACGGATGGTGTATAGTGACGGATGGTGTAGTGACGGATGGTGTATAGTGACGGATGGTGTATAGTGACGGATGGTGTATAGTGACGGATGGTGTAGTGACGGATGGTGTATAGTGACGGATGGTGTATAGTGACGGATGGTGTGTAGTGACGGATGGTGTAGTGACGGATGGTGTATAGTGACGGATGGTGTATAGTGACGGATGGTGTATAGTGACGGATGGTGTATAGTGACGGATGGTGTGTAGTGACGGATGGTGTAGTGACGGATGGTGTATAGTGACGGATGGTGTATAGTGACGGATGGTGTGTAGTGACGGATGGTGTAGTGACGGATGGTGTATAGTGACGGATGGTGTATAGTGACGGGTGGTGTATAGTGACGGATGGTGTATAGTGACGGATGGTGTATAGTGACGGGTGGTGTATAGTGACGGATGGTGTATAGTGACGGATGGTGTATAGTGACGGATGGTGTATAGTGACGGATGGTGTATAGTGACGGATGGTGTATAAGAACATAAGAACAAAGGTAACTGCAGAAGGCCTATTGGCCCATACGAGGCAGCTCCTATTCTATAACCACCCAATCCCACTCATATACTTGTCCAACCCGTGCTTGAAACAATCGAGGGACCCCACCTATATAGGTGGGGTGTATAGTGACGGATGGTGTATAGTGACGGATGGTGTAGTGACGGGTGGTGTATAGTGACGGATGGTGTAGTGACGGATGGTGTATAGTGACGGATGGTGTATAGTGACGGATGGTGTAGTGACGGATGGTGTATAGTGACGGATGGTGTATAGTGACGGATGGTGTATAGTGACGGGTGGTGTATAGTGACGGATGGTGTAGTGACGGATGGTGTAGTGACGGATGGTGTATAGTGACGGATGGTGTATAGTGACGGATGGTGTATAGTGACGGATGGTGTAGTGACGGATGGTGTATAGTGACGGATGGTGTATAGTGACGGATGGTGTATAGTGACGGATGGTGTAGTGACGGATGGTGTATAGTGACGGATGGTGTATAGTGACGGATGGTGTATAGTGACGGATGGTGTAGTGACGGATGTAGTGACGGATGGTGTATAGTGACGGATGGTGTATAGTGACGGATGGTGTAGTGACGGATGGTGTATAGTGACGGATGGTGTATAGTGACGGATGGTGTATAGTGACGGATGGTGTATAGTAACGGGTGGTGTATAGTGACGGGTGGTGTAGTGACGGATGGTGTATAGTGACGGCTGGTGTATAGTGACGGATGGTGTATAGTGACGGATGGTGTATAGTGACGGCTGGTGTATAGTGACGGATGGTGTAGTGACGGCTGGTGTATAGTGACGGCTGGTGTATAGTGACGGATGGTGTAGTGACGGATGGTGTATAGTGACGGCTGGTGTATAGTGACGGATGGTGTAGTGACGGATGGTGTATAGTGACGGATGGTGTATAGTGACGGATGGTGTATAGTGACGGGTGGTGTATAGTGACGGATGGTGTATAGTGACGGCTGGTGTATAGTGACGGATGGTGTATAGTGACGGCTGGTGTATAGTGACGGATGGTGTATAGTGACGGATGGTGTAGTGATGGCTGGTGTATAGTGACGGATGGTGTATAGTGACGGCTGGTGTATAGTGACGGGTGGTGTATAGTGACGGATGCTGTATAGTGACGGATGGTGTAGTGACGGCTGGTGTATAGTGACGGATGGTGTATAGTGACGGCTGGTGTATAGTGACGGATGGTGTATAGTGACGGCTGGTGTATAGTGACGGATGGTGTAGTGACGGATGGTGTATAGTGACGGCTGGTGTATAGTGACGGATGGTGTATAGTGACGGATGGTGTATAGTGACGGCTGGTGTATAGTGACGGATGGTGTAGTGACGGCTGGTGTATAGTGACGGCTGGTGTATAGTGACGGATGGTGTAGTGACGGATGGTGTATAGTGACGGCTGGTGTATAGTGACGGATGGTGTAGTGACGGATGGTGTATAGTGACGGATGGTGTATAGTGACGGATGGTGTATAGTGACGGGTGGTGTATAGTGACGGATGGTGTATAGTGACGGCTGGTGTATAGTGACGGATGGTGTATAGTGACGGCTGGTGTATAGTGACGGATGGTGTAGTGACGGATGGTGTATAGTGACGGCTGGTGTATAGTGACGGATGGTGTATAGTGACGGATGGTGTATAGTGACGGCTGGTGTATAGTGACGGATGGTGTAGTGACGGCTGGTGTAGTGACGGCTGGTGTAGTGACGGATGGTGTATAGTGACGGGTGGTGTATAGTGACGGGTGGTGTATAGTGACGGGTGGTGTATAGTGACGGATGGTGTATAGTGACGGGTGGTGTATAGTGACGGATGGTGTATAGTGACGGATGGTGTATAGTGACGGCTGGTGTATAGTGACGGATGGTGTATAGTGACGGCTGGTGTATAGTGACGGATGGTGTATAGTGACGGATGGTGTATAGTGACGGGTGGTGTATAGTGACGGATGGTGTATAGTGACGGATGGTGTATAGTGACGGCTGGTGTATAGTGACGGATGGTGTATAGTGACGGATGGTGTATAGTGACGGATGGTGTATAGTGACGGATGGTGTATAGTGACGGCTGGTGTATAGTGACGGCTGGTGTATAGTGACGGATGGTGTATAGTGACGGCTGGTGTATAGTGACGGATGGTGTATAGTGACGGGTGGTGTATAGTGACGGATGGTGTATAGTGACGGATGGTGTATAGTGACGGCTGGTGTATAGTGACGGATGGTGTATAGTGACGGATGGTGTATAGTGACGGATGGTGTATAGTGACGGATGGTGTATAGTGACGGCTGGTGTATAGTGACGGATGGTGTATAGTGACGGATGGTGTATAGTGACGGATGGTGTATAGTGACGGATGGTGTAGTGACGGATGGTGTATAGTGACGGATGGTGTATAGTGACGGATGGTGTATAGTGACGGATGGTGTAGTGACGGATGGTGTATAGTGACGGATGGTGTATAGTGACGGATGGTGTATAGTGACGGATGGTGTAGTGACGGATGGTGTAGTGACGGATGGTGTATAGTGACGGATGGTGTATAGTGACGGATGGTGTAGTGACGGATGGTGTATAGTGACGGATGGTGTATAGTGACGGATGGTGTATAGTGACGGATGGTGTATAGTAACGGGTGGTGTATAGTGACGGGTGGTGTAGTGACGGATGGTGTATAGTGACGGCTGGTGTATAGTGACGGATGGTGTATAGTGACGGATGGTGTATAGTGACGGCTGGTGTATAGTGACGGATGGTGTAGTGACGGCTGGTGTATAGTGACGGCTGGTGTATAGTGACGGATGGTGTAGTGACGGATGGTGTATAGTGACGGCTGGTGTATAGTGACGGATGGTGTAGTGACGGATGGTGTATAGTGACGGATGGTGTATAGTGACGGATGGTGTATAGTGACGGGTGGTGTATAGTGACGGATGGTGTATAGTGACGGCTGGTGTATAGTGACGGATGGTGTATAGTGACGGCTGGTGTATAGTGACGGATGGTGTATAGTGACGGATGGTGTAGTGACGGCTGGTGTATAGTGACGGATGGTGTATAGTGACGGCTGGTGTATAGTGACGGGTGGTGTATAGTGACGGATGGTGTATAGTGACGGATGGTGTAGTGACGGCTGGTGTATAGTGACGGATGGTGTATAGTGACGGCTGGTGTATAGTGACGGATGGTGTATAGTGACGGCTGGTGTATAGTGACGGATGGTGTAGTGACGGATGGTGTATAGTGACGGCTGGTGTATAGTGACGGATGGTGTATAGTGACGGATGGTGTATAGTGACGGCTGGTGTATAGTGACGGATGGTGTAGTGACGGCTGGTGTATAGTGACGGCTGGTGTATAGTGACGGATGGTGTAGTGACGGATGGTGTATAGTGACGGCTGGTGTATAGTGACGGATGGTGTAGTGACGGATGGTGTATAGTGACGGATGGTGTATAGTGACGGATGGTGTATAGTGACGGGTGGTGTATAGTGACGGATGGTGTATAGTGACGGCTGGTGTATAGTGACGGATGGTGTATAGTGACGGCTGGTGTATAGTGACGGATGGTGTAGTGACGGATGGTGTATAGTGACGGCTGGTGTATAGTGACGGATGGTGTATAGTGACGGATGGTGTATAGTGACGGCTGGTGTATAGTGACGGATGGTGTAGTGACGGCTGGTGTAGTGACGGCTGGTGTAGTGACGGATGGTGTATAGTGACGGGTGGTGTATAGTGACGGCTGGTGTATAGTGACGGGTGGTGTATAGTGACGGATGGTGTATAGTGACGGGTGGTGTATAGTGACGGATGGTGTATAGTGACGGATGGTGTATAGTGACGGCTGGTGTATAGTGACGGATGGTGTATAGTGACGGCTGGTGTATAGTGACGGATGGTGTATAGTGACGGATGGTGTATAGTGACGGGTGGTGTATAGTGACGGATGGTGTATAGTGACGGATGGTGTATAGTGACGGGTGGTGTATAGTGACGGATGGTGTATAGTGACGGATGGTGTATAGTGACGGATGGTGTATAGTGACGGATGGTGTATAGTGACGGCTGGTGTATAGTGACGGCTGGTGTATAGTGACGGATGGTGTATAGTGACGGCTGGTGTATAGTGACGGATGGTGTATAGTGACGGGTGGTGTATAGTGACGGATGGTGTATAGTGACGGATGGTGTATAGTGACGGCTGGTGTATAGTGACGGATGGTGTATAGTGACGGATGGTGTATAGTGACGGATGGTGTATAGTGACGGATGGTGTATAGTGACGGATGGTGTATAGTGACGGATGGTGTATAGTGACGGATGGTGTATAGTGACGGATGGTGTATAGTGACGGATGGTGTATAGTGACGGATGGTGTATAGTGACGGATGGTGTATAGTGACGGCTGGTGTAGTGACGGATGGTGTAGTGACGGCTGGTGTATAGTGACGGATGGTGTATAGTGACGGCTGGTGTATAGTGACGGCTGGTGTATAGTGACGGCTGGTGTATAGTGACGGATGGTGTATAGTGACGGGTGGTGTATAGTGACGGCTGGTGTAGTGACGGATGGTGTGTAGTGACGGATGGTGTAGTGACGGATGGTGTATAGTGACGGATGGTGTTAGTGACGGATGGTGTATAGTGACGGATGGTGTAGTGACGGATGGTGTAGTGACGGATGGTGTATTAGTGACGGATGGTGTAGTGACGGATGGTGTATAGTGACGGATGGTGTATAGTGACGGATGGTGTATAGTGACGGATGGTGTATAGTGGACGGCTGGTGTATAGTGACGGCTGGTGTAGTGACGGCTGGTGTAGTGACGGATGGTGTATAGTGACGGTGGTGTATAGTGACGGCTGGTGTATAGTGACGGATGGTGTATAGTGACGGATGGTGTATAGTGACGGCTGGTGTATAGTGACGGATGGTGTATAGTGGACGGATGGTGTATAGTGACGGCTGGTGTATAGTGACGGATGGTGTATAGTGACGGCTGGTGTATAGTGACGGATGGTGTATAGTGACGGATGGTGTATAGTGACGGGTGGTGTATAGTGACGGATGGTGTATAGTGACGGATGGTGTATAGTGACGGGTGGTGTATAGTGACGGATGGTGTATAGTGACGGCTGGTGTATAGTTGACGGATGGTGTAGTGAGGCTGGGTATAGTGACGGATGGTGTATAGTGACGGATGGTGTATAGTGACGGCTGGTGTATAGTGACGGATGGTGTATAGTGGACGGGTGGTGTATAGTGACGGATGGTGTATAGTGACGGATGGGTAGTGACGGCTGGTGTATAGTGACGGATGGTGTATAGTGACGGATGGTGTATAGTGACGGATGGTGTATAGTGACGGATGGTGTATAGTGACGGGATGGTGTATAGTGACGGATGGTGTATAGTGACGGATGGTGTAGTGACGGATGGTGTATAGTGACGGATGGTGTATAGTGACGGATGGTGTATAGTGACGGATGGTGTATAGTGACGGATGGTGTATAGTGACGGATGGTGTATAGTGACGGATGGTGTAGTGACGGATGGTGTAGTGACGGATGGTGTAGTGACGGATGGTGTAGTGACGGATGGTGTATAGTGACGGATGGTGTATAGTGACGGATGGTGTAGTGACGGATGGTGTATAGTGACGGATGGTGTATAGTGACGGATGGTGTATAGTGACGGATGGTGTAGTGACGGATGGTGTATAGTGACGGATGGTGTATAGTGACGGATGGTGTATAGTGACGGATGGTGTATAGTGACGGATGGTGTAGTGACGGATGGTGTATAGTGACGGATGGTGTAGTGACGGATGGTGTATAGTGACGGATGGTGTATAGTGACGGATGGTGTAGTGACGGATGGTGTAGTGACGGATGGTGTATAGTGACGGATGGTGTATAGTGACGGATGGTGTATAGTGACGGATGGTGTAGTGACGGATGGTGTATAGTGACGGATAGGTGTAGTGACGGATGGTGTATAGTGACGGATGGTGTATAGTGACGGATGGTGTATAGTGACGGATGGTGTATAGTGACGGATGGTGTATAGTGACGGCTGGTGTATAGTGACGGATGGTGTATAGTGACGGATGGTGTAGTGACGGATGGTGTAGTGACGGATGGTGTATAGTGACGGATGGTGTATAGTGACGGATGGTGTAGTGACGGATGGTGTATAGTGACGGATGGTGTATAGTGACGGATGGTGTATAGTGACGGATGGTGTAGTGACGGATGGTGTATAGTGACGGATGGTGTATAGTGACGGATGGTGTATAGTGACGGATGGTGTATAGTGACGGATGGTGTATAGTGACGGATGGTGTAGTGACGGATGGTGTAGTGACGGATGGTGTATAGTGACGGATGGTGTAGTGACGGATGGTGTATAGTGACGGATGGTGTATAGTGACGGATGGTGTAGTGACGGATAGTGTAGTGACGGATGGTGTAGTGACGGATGGTGTAGTGACGGATGGTGTAGTGACGGATGGTGTAGTGACGGATGGTGTATAGTGACGGATGGTGTAGTGACGGATGGTGTAGTGACGGATGGTGTAGTGACGGATGGTGTATAGTGACGGATGGTGTATAGTGACGGATGGTGTATAGTGACGGATGGTGTAGTGACGGATGGTGTAGTGACGGATGGTGTAGTGACGGATGGTGTAGTGACGGATGGTGTATAGTGACGGATTGTGTATAGTGACGGATGGTGTAGTGACGGATGGTGTAGTGACGGATGGTGTATAGTGACGGATGGTGTATAGTGACGGATGGTGTAGTGACGGATGGTGTAGTGACGGATGGTGTAGTGACGGATGGTGTATAGTGACGGATGGTGTAGTGACGGATGGTGTAGTGACGGATGGTGTAGTGACGGATGGTGTAGTGACGGATGGTGTAGTGACGGATGGTGTATAGTGACGGATGGTGTATAGTGACGGATGGTGTAGTGACGGATGGTGTAGTGACGGATGGTGTAGTGACGGATGGTGTATAGTGACGGATGGTGTATAGTGACGGATGGTGTAGTGACGGATGGTGTATAGTGACGGATGGTGTATAGTGACGGATGGTGTATAGTGACGGATGGTGTAGTGACGGATGGTGTAGTGACGGATGGTGTAGTGACGGATGGTGTAGTGACGGATGGTGTAGTGACGGATGGTGTAGTGACGGATGGTGTATAGTGACGGATGGTGTAGTGACGGATGGTGTAGTGACGGATGGTGTAGTGACGGATGGTGTATAGTGACGGATGGTGTAGTGACGGATGGTGTAGTGACGGATGGTGTAGTGACGGATGGTGTATAGTGACGGATGGTGTATAGTGAAAAGTGTAGTTTTTTATTATTATTATTTTTCTACCACAGACGTGGCCAGGCATTTACAATGCTAACCAGCATATACACATTTTCTTCTGTCCTCCATGGACAGGGTTAGAGATGTGTTCAACATATAGTTCAAGGGTTTATTGAACAATCAACCACAGAAGGTGATTGTGTAGCGCTTTTAAAATGCTAAGCTAACCTACATACGTAAATACATAGATACATAGAGTTACGTCTGTCCTACATAAAGTGTTCGATGTGTCTTTTACATAGTGTCATTAATGTACATTTACAAAGGTGAAATGCAGTTCTGATCAGCTTCCATATATACTTTATACACATAAATACATACGCACACATATACATATATCCACATATACATACACACATACACATACATTTATGGCTCTCCTACTCTGAGAGGGTAAGATAGCTGATAGAGAAACTAGTGTGCTATTAAGCACTTAACCACTGAAGGTGATTAAGGTGCTTTCACAAGCTCAGGTTATATAGTTACATCACATACATACATTGTACAATTAATACATTACATGGTCAGTCTTGGGTACAAGTCCAATATATCAAGTGTTCCAGTACTCATATAGTAGTTACACAGTTCAGCATACCTCAGCCCAGGAGGGCGAAAGTCAATCAATATGGGACATTCTACAATATAATATTCAAGAGAGTGCATGTTTTCTCTTTCACAAAGTTGACACATTGTGTACTCGACATTTGGGTTTTGAGAAAGCTGCCAGATACGTCTATATCCCAGGCGTATTCTGGCCACTATAACATCACATTGCCGGGTTCTTGTTCTATTAGTCCCATATGTGAATGTCTCCTCACGATATCTATCATAATATTTAATGCTACAACTTTCAGGTCTTTGTGAATGACGGGTGGGTGAGTACCATGGTGAGTACCAGGGTACTCACCATGGTACTCACGTCCCTGTGGACCACAGACCATGTATACCCACCAAATCACACTACAAATATCCAATGTTTGAATATACGAAAACAGGTCTTTATATATACGACAATAGGTCTTTGTATGTACGAAAATATGTTTTTGAATGTACAATAGATCTTTGTATATACGAAAATATGTAAAATCGTTAGGCACTATATAATAACCTAGGTGAAATAAGCCTAGAAGAACCTAAGCAGGTTAGGTCCAGGGGCCAGATTCACGAAGCAGTTACGCAAGTATTTACGAACCAGGGGCTAGATTCACGAAGAAGTTACGCAAGTACTTACGAACCTGGGGCCAGATTCACGAAGCAGTTACGCAAGTATTTACGAACCTGGGGCCAGATTCACGAAGCAGTTACGCAAGTACTTACGAACCTGCGGCCAAATTCACGAAGAAGTTACACAGGTATTTACGAACCTGGGGCCAGATTCACGAAAGCACTTACGAACCTGTACATCTTTTCTCAATCTTTGGCGGCATTGTTTACAATTATTAAACAGTTAATGAGCTCTGAAGCACCAGGAGACTGTTTATAACAATAACAACAGTTGATTGGCAAGTTTTCATGCTCGTAAACTGTTTAATAAATGTAACCAAAGCCGTCAATAAAGATTGAGGAAAGATGTACACGTTCGTAAGTGCTTGCGTAACTGCTTCGTGAATCTGGCCCCAGATTCGTAAGTACTTGCGTAACTTCTTCGAGAATCTGGCCCCAGATTCGTAAATACTTGCGTAACTGCTTCGTGAATCTGGCCCCAGATTCGTAAATACTTGCGTAACTTCTTCGAGAATCTGGCCCCAGGTTCGTAAGTACTTGCGTAATTGCTTCGTGAATCTGGGTGCAGGTAAGGTATCCAATATGGCCGCCAGTTTCGTCAACAAAATGGCGGGTACACTACCCCCCCCCCCCTAGTGTATATAGTGGAGTGGGGAAGGCAGGGGGGGGGGGGTAATCAGGAGGTGTAAATTATCAGGAGTGCATGTAATCTGTGGCGTACATAATCAACAGCTACCTATTTACCGCGTGAATATAATGAGGGGTGCGTGCAATGAGGGGTGTGTATAATGAAGGGTGCATTCAATGAGGGGTGCATACAATGAGGGGTGCATACAATGAGGGGTGCATACAATGAGGGGTGTGTATAATGAAGGGTGCATTCAATGAGGGGTGCATACAATGAGGGGTGTGTATAATGAAGGGTGCATTCAATGAGGGGTGCATACAATGAGGGGTGCATACAATGAGGGGTGCATACAATGAGGGGTGTGTATAATGAAGGGTGCATTCAATGAGGGGTGCATACAATAAGGGGTGATACCCTCGGGTGTAGGAGCACTGAGAGAGGGGGGGGGGGCCTACGGGGTTGGGGGTGGGGGTGAGGGTCTTAACCCCCCAACACCTCTCACTTTTTGTGACCGAATCAACCAATCCGTTCAAAATGTGACGTATTGGACGCATTAAAGCACCGTAATGTTGACGCATTCTAGTGATCGGTCTTCGATTGGTTAGGAGGAGGTTGTTCGGGCGGGTACGTTTCTGAGGTGGGACCAAACAGTTGTACTTTTGTACGGAGTGGTAAGATTACCTTTGCCAGTTCGATGTTCTCTTCTAGATGCGCCGGTACGGACCTCAATTGTCTCAAGACGTTGTAACATTCTTAGTGCCGTGCAATGGCACGTTTTCCCAATGTCAACTACAACAACTGAGTGTCAACTGTCACTCAGTGCTGACACCTGGTGGTAGTCTTTCTTATGAACAAAATACAGTTCAACAAGTTACCTCCACGATAATATTCTGACATGTTTCGTCACTACTTCTCGCCCTGTCTCCAGACACCCGCGGCACACCTGTCAACCCTTCACCCACACACCTGTAGAGAAATGTTGCTTCTCTGTGTATATGTTGGTATGGCGGTGTGTCCACTCACAGGATGAGTGGCGCTGCCTCATACTGTCACTATGGCGGTGTGTCCACTCACAGGATGAGTGGCGCTGCCCAATACTGTCACTATGGCGGTGTGTCCACTCACAGGATGAGTGGCGCTGCCTCATACTGTCACTATGGCGGTGTGTCCACTCACAGGATGAGTGGCGCTGCCCAATACTGTCACTATGGCGGTGTGTCCACTCACAGGATGAGTGGCGCTGCCCAATACTGTCACTATGGCGGTGTGTCCACTCACAAGATGAGTGGCGCTGCCCAATACTGTCACTATGGCGGTGTGTCCACTCACAGGATGAGTGGCGCTGCCCAATACTGTCACTATGGCGGTGTGTCCACTCACAGGATGAGTGGCGCTGCCCAATACTGTCACTATGGCGGTGTGTCCACTCACAGGATGAGTGGTGCTGCCCAATACTGTCACTATGGCGGTGTGTCCACTCACAAGATGAGTGGCGCTGCCCAATACTGTCACTATGGCGGTGTGTCCACTCACAGGATGAGTGGCGCTGCCCAATACTGTCACTATGGCGGTGTGTCCACTCACAGGATGAGTGGCGCTGCCCAATACTGTCACTATGGCGGTGTGTCCACTCACAAGATGAGTGGCGCTGCCCAATACTGTCACTTTGGCGGTGTGTCCACTCACAGGATGAGTGGCGCTGCCCAATACTGTCACTATGGCGGTGTGTCCACTCACAAGATGAGTGGCGCTGCCCAATAAACTCGCCCCTCGGGGCAGAATTTAATTTAAATGTTGTTACTCTTAACCCATCACGCTTATTGGCAGCTCTAGTTCCCTACCCCTTGTTTCTTTCACCAGTCTTGAGCATTGCTTCCTCCTTTACTTTGCTTATTTCTATTAGAATCTTGTATGTAGCTATCATGTCCTCCTTATTTCTCTCCAAGTAATTGAGAGGTATGGCGAGGTTCAGTTCCCTCGGCCTTTCCTCGTAGCTCAAGCCCCTCAGTTCAGGCACAGGCATCGCTGCATATTTTTGGAACTGTTTCTAGTTTTCAAAGTGTTCGTGCAGGCGAGGGTTCCATGCCGTGGCTTCATACTCAAGAGTGGGTGGGTCTCACATACGCTGTATACAGGACCTAGACAGCTCCTCCGTCCAAGGTTGTGAAGGATACTCAGACGCTGCTGATGGTATTCTGCTAATATATGCATCTCATCTGCTGTTATTTCACACACACATATGTATACGTATGTATATGTACATGTATGCATGAGTATGTGTACATGTATATATAACATTAATAATTTTGTAACTAGCGTCAAAAGATTGTTATTTGCTTAGCTAAACGAACTAGAGGGTTCAGTTCCTGAACCGATTATGTGTCTCTGTAATCCTTTACACCACCGCCCACGGCATGGGTATGGGGTGCATAATAAAGAAAGAAATTAAACAGTTCTTTCTTCCGTAATGTAAGAATCTGTCGTCTACTTATCTGTTAAATACCGTTGTAAGGGTTTTCTCACTCTTGGTATTTTCCACACAAATTTAGACTTAGTTGTGGCAAAGAGTTTAATAACCATAAAATGAACAAATCCACAAGGGCCGTGACGAGGATTCGAACCTGCGTCCGGGAGCATCCCAGACACTGGCTTAATCGACTGAGTCTCGACAGGGTTAAAAGGGTACTTAATAACCCTACGTCTGGCCACTCCTCAAGTGTCAACATCACCTTCTAGTGTATTGCACTTCCTTTCTTTTCCTATTTTCTACATTGGGAGAAGGAGCCAATTCCGTGTGTGTTGTTGATACATAATGGGAAGAGGCCTACACCGTGCTTCCAATGCCTCCTTCGGTAACCACTGTTAAACTATGAGGTTCAGTTCCCTCGGCCTTTCCTCGTAGCTCAAGCCCCTCAGCTGAGGAAGAAACGTCGCTGCATATTTTTGCAGATTTCACCACTCTTCCCAGTGGTGCTACCTCTGGCTCTCTGGTATTCCACTTTCTCCCTTCATTTTCCTATAGCCTGTATTGTCCTTATATATTCGCAGACTAACATGCAGTGGTCACTACTCCCTATTGGCAGTCTGTGGAGGTATGGCAGACCTCCACAGAGTCCTTCATACCACTGTATCATACGTTACAGTAATGTTAAGATTGAGTCTAGTCTAGCTGACTTACTATCTCTCATCCATATTTCCACCCTGATACGCTGCACCAGGAAATTCTTCTCTAGAACTTCTACAAGCTTAGTTCGGCATGTCTCTTCTATTTCTCTAGGATACACTGTTTTTCCCAGTCAATTTGGCCATGGTTGTGATCTAGTAACTTTGCTATCATTCTGTAGGCTGCCTCTCCCATCCCATGGCGGATACTTGGGCAAGTAGCAGGCTGCGAGCAGCCGCGTCCAACAGCCTGGTTCATCAGTCCAGCAACCAGGAGGCCTGGTCGACGACCGGGCCGCTGGGACGCTAAGCCCCGGAAGCACCTCAAGGTAACCTCAAGGTGTTATGCCCGAAACGCTTTGCGTAATAGTGGCTTTAGGCATTGTATGTACTAGCCCTATCTATAAATCCATCACTCTTTGTAAAATCTCTTGTATGTATGTACCTTACCTAAATAAACATTTGATTTGATTTGATTTTGATCATACTCAACTATGTTAGTCTCCCAAATTGCTATCACATCTGGGGTCTGTTTCCTGTCCAATCTCTCAGCATGGGAGCCGATCGGCCGAGCGGACAGCACGCTGGACTTGTGATCCTGTGGTCCCGGGTTCGATCCCAGGCGCCGGCGATAAACAATGGGCAGAGTTTCTTTCACCCTATGCCCCTGTTACCTAGCAGTAAAATAGGTACCTGGGTGTTAGTCAGCTGTCACGGGCTGCTTCCTGGGGGTGGAGGCCTGGTCGAGGACCGGGCCGCGGGGACACTAAAGCCCCGAAATAATCTCAAGATAACCTCAAGATGGTTTGCTTAATGTAACAGTACGACGGTATTAATGCATTACATTTTCAGGCTCTCCACTGTTACAACTCTGATTGGGTAAGTTCTATTACCTCCTAGTTCTAGTAAGTTCTACTACCTCCTAGTACTAGTAAGTTCTACTACCTCCTAGTTCTAGTAAGTTCTACTACCTCCTAGTTCTAGTAAGTTCTATTACCTCCTAGTTCTAGTAAGTTCTACTACCTCCTAGTTCTAGTAAGTTCTACTACCTCCTAGTTCTAGTAAGTTCTACTACCTCCTAGTTCTAGTAAGTTCTACTACCTCCTAGTTTTAGTAAGTTCTACTACCTCCTAGTTTTAGTAAGTTCTCACTACCTCCTAGTTCTAGTAAGTTCTACTACCTCCTAGTTCTAGTAAGTTCTTACTACCTCCTAGTTCTAGTAAGTTCTACTACCTCCTAGTTTTAGTAAGTTCTACTACCTCCTAGTTTTAGTAAGTTCTCACTACCTCCTAGTTCTAGTAAGTTCTTACTACCTCCTAGTTCTAGTAAGTTCTACTACCTCCTAGTTTTAGTAAGTTCTACTACCTCCTAGTTTTAGTAAGTTCTCACTACCTCCTAGTTCTAGTAAGTTCTATTACCTCCTAGTTCTAGTAAGTTCTACTACCTCCTAGTACTAGTAAGTTCTACTACCTCCTAGTTCTAGTAAGTTCTACTACCTCCTAGTTCTAGTAAGTTCTACTACCTCCTAGTTCTAGTAAGTTCTCACTACCTCCTAGTTCTAGTAAGTTCTTACTACCTCCTAGTTCTAGTAAGTTCTACTACCTCCTAGTTTTAGTAAGTTCTACTACCTCCTAGTTTTAGTAAGTTCTCACTACCTCCTAGTTCTAGTAAGTTCTTACTACCTCCTAGTTCTAGTAAGTTCTACTACCTCCTAGTTTTAGTAAGTTCTACTACCTCCTAGTTTTAGTAAGTTCTCACTACCTCCTAGTTCTAGTAAGTTCTATTACCTCCTAGTTCTAGTAAGTTCTACTACCTCCTAGTACTAGTAAGTTCTACTACCTCCTAGTTCTAGTAAGTTCTACTACCTCCTAGTTCTAGTAAGTTCTACTACCTCCTAGTTCTAGTAAGTTCTCACTACCTCCTAGTTCTAGTAAGTTCTTACTACCTCCTAGTTCTAGTAAGTTCTCACTACCTCCTAGTACTAGTAAGTTCTTACTACCTCCTAGTTCTAGTAAGTTCTCACTACCTCCTAGTTCTAGTAAGTTCTTACTACCTCCTAGTTCTAGTAAGTTCTCACTACCTCCTAGTACTAGTAAGTTCTTACTACCTCCTAGTTCTAGTAAGTTCTCACTACCTCCTAGTACTAGTAAGTTCTTACTACCTCCTAGTTCTAGTAAGTTCTCACTACCTCCTAGTTCTAGTAAGTTCTACTACCTCCTAGTACTAGTAAGTTCTTACTACCTCCTAGTTCTAGTAAGTTCTACTACCTCCTAGTACTAGTAAGTTCTTACTACCTCCTAGTTCTAGTAAGTTCTCACTACCTCCTAGTACTAGTAAGTTCTTACTACCTCCTAGTTCTAGTAAGTTCTCACTACCTCCTAGTTCTAGTAAGTTCTACTACCTCCTAGTACTAGTAAGTTCTTACTACCTCCTAGTTCTAGTAAGTTCTCACTACCTCCTAGTTCTAGTAAGTTCTACTACCTCCTAGTACTAGTAAGTTCTTACTACCTCCTAGTTCTAGTAAGTTCTACTACCTCCTAGTTCTAGTAAGTTCTTACTACCTCTTAGTTCTAGTAAGTTCTCACTACCTCCTAGTTCTAGTAAGTTCTTACTACCTCCTAGTTCTAGTAAGTTCTACTACCTACTACCTCCTAGTAGGGCATGTCAGGCTAGAGGATTGAATTTATACTCACCTAGTTCTTCTCACCTAGTTGTACTTGCGGGGGTTGAGCTCTGGCTCTTTGGGCCCACTTCTCAACTGTCAACATCAGTCAACATGATTTATTTATTTATTTATTCCACACACAAACATACACACACACACAGGAAGCAGCCCGTAGCAGTTGTCTAACTCCCAGGTACCTATTTACTGCTGGGTGAACAGGATCATCAGGGTGAAAGAAACTTTGCCCATTTGTTTCCGCCTGCGCCGGGGATCGAATCCGGACCCTTGGGACTACGAATCCGAGGTGCTGTCCACTCCGCCGTCAGGCCCCAGTATGTGTACTCACCTATTTGTACTCACCTATTTGTGCTTGCAGGATCGAGCATTGACTCTTGGATCCCGCCTTTCCAGCTATCGGTTGTTTACAGCAATGACTCCTGTCCCATTTCCCTATCATATCTAGTTTTAAAAGTATGAATAGTATTTGCTTCCACAACCTGTTCCCCAAGTGCATTCCATTTTTCCACTACTCTCACGCTAAAAGAAAACTTCCTAACATCTCTGTGACTCATCTGAGTTTCCAGTTTCCACCCATGTCCCCTCGTTCTGTTATTATTACGTGTGAACATTTCATCTATTTCCACTTTGTCAATTCCTCTGAGTATTTTATATGTCCCAATCATATCTCCTCTCTCCCTTCTTTTCTCTAGTGTCGTAAGGTTCAGTTCATTCAGACGCTCTTCATATCCCATCCCTCGTAACTCTGGGACAAGCCTCGTCGCAAACCTCTGAACCTTCTCCAGTTTCTTTATGTGTTTCTTCAGGTGGGGGCTCCATGATGGCGCGGCATACTCTAAGACGGGTCTCACGTAGGCAGTGTAAAGCGCCCTAAAAGCCTCCTCATTTAGGTTTCTGAATGAAGTTCTAATTTTCGCCAGTGTAGAGTACGCTGCTGTCGTTATCCTATTTATATGTGCCTCAGGAGTTAGATTAGGTGTCACATCCACTCCCAGGTCTCTTTCTCGAATCGTTACAGGTAGGCTGTTCCCCTTCATTGTGTACTGTCCCTTTGGTCTCCTGTCACCTGATCCCATTTCCATAACATGTGTGTGTGTGTGTGTGTGTATTCACCTAGTTGTGTTTGCGGGGGTTGAGCTTTGCTCTTTCGGCCCGCCTCTCAACTGTCAATGTGTGTGTGTGTGTGTGTGTGTGTGTGTGTGTGTGTGTGTGTGTGTGTGTGTATGTGTGTGTGTGTGTGTGTGTGTGTGTGTGTGTGTGTGTGTGTGTGTGTGCGCGTGTGTGTGTGTGTGCGTGTGTGTGTCTTTATTGTATACATGTGAGTATCTACCCACTTGTTTGTACTCACCTATTGGTGCCTACAGGATCGAGTCATAGTTCCTGGCCCCCGCTCTTCTAGCGACCAGATGTATCTCCTTGATGTACCTGCACATGTATCTACCCACTTGGTGTATCACCATCCCCACAACCCCCCCCCCTCCTTGTCCCACCCTTCACACCGTTGTCTTAAAAGATTTTTCCATAACCTCCACCAATTTGGCTCCCCGCGTTTCTTCCCCCCATCGTGGGGGGGGGAGGATTTCTAGATTTCCCCTCGATCTGTCAGTGATTTAAGTCCTCCCATGACAAGAAATTCATCTATGTATGTTTTGCTGATCCCGTCATATTCTTGTCTATGTCTTCTGGTGTTTGATCGGGGAGCAGAAGGATCTACCTTGAGGTTACCTTGAGGTGATTCCGGGGCTTAGCGACCCCGCGGCCCGGTCGTCGACCAGGCCTCCTGGTTGCTGGACTGGTCAACCAGGCTGTTGGACGCGGCTGGAAGGGGGAGGAGAGGGGAGGTTATCTTGAGATGATTTCGGGGCTTTAGTGTCCCCGCGGCCCGGTCCTCGACCAGGCCTCTACCCCCCAGGAAGCAGCCCGTGACAGCTGACTAACACCCAGGTACCTATTTTACTGCTAGGTAACAGGGGCATAGGGTGAAAGAAACTCTGCCTATTGTTTCTCGCCGGCGCCAGGGATCGAACCCGGGACCACAGGATCACAAGTCCAGTGTGCTGTCCGCTCGGCCGACCGGCTCCCTAAGGTTGAAGGTTGTAAATTACCACAACCCCCCTCCGTTTTCCTTTGATACCGGGAAACGTATCCAGTTATATTTTGATTTTCTAATTCCTCGAACTTCCACTTTAATTTTACTAGGAATGTAACTCCCCGTCCTTGTCTTTGTTTTCGTTCTTTCCTTATTACTTGGTATCCCCGTGAAAATATCCCATCACAGATCATATCAATTACTTCTGCTTCCACTAGTGCAATTATATCAGGTTTTTTTCAATTATATCAGGTATATTTTTTTGCTCTTTCTTTTATTTCCTATGCTTTGTTTGTAGCCCCATCAGCGTTTGTGTACCCGACCTTATGGCTCTTCTGGCACACACTGCTACTAGAATTATCAGATAATTCCTGTCTATATGGCGTGATTGGTGAAGCTTGTTAGAGATGGATGCAGTAGTGTTACCTGGTTGATACCTGGTTGATGGGGTTCTGGGAGTTCTTCTACTCCCCAAGCCCGGCCCGAGGCCAGGCTCGACTTGTGAGAGTTTGGTCCACCAGGCTGTTGCTTGGAGCGGCCCGCAGTGTGAGCTAAGTGGTTGTGAGGGAGTAGGAGTTTGTTAGCGAGGGGAAACAATGAGGAGCTGTGTGGGTGAGTGTGTACTCACCTCGATGAGTTGTGCTTGCGGGGGTTGAGCTTCGGCTCTTTGGTCCCGCCTCTCAACTGTTAATCAACCTGTGTACATTGTACTGGGTGTACAGTACTCACACAACTGGCGTGTGTATGTATGTGTATGTGTGTGTGTGTTTTACTGCTTGTGACGGCGCATTACTGCTTGTGAGGGAGTTACTGCTTGTGACGGCGCATTACTCCTTGTGAGGGAGTTACTGCTTGTGACGGCGCATTACTCCTTGTGAGGGAGTTACTGCTTGTGACGGAGCATTACTGCTTGTGAAGGAGTTACTGCTTGTGACGGAGCATTACTGCTTGTGAGGGAGTTACTGCTTGTGACGGAGTTACTGCTTGTGACGGAGCATTACTGCTTGTGAGGGAGTTACTGCTTGTGACGGAGCATTACTGCTTGTGAGGGAGTTACTGCTTGTGACGGCGCATTACTGCTTGTGAGGGAGTTACTGCTTGTGACGGAGTTACTGCTTGTGACGGAGCATTACTGCTTGTGAGGGAGTTACTGCTTGTGACGGCGCATTACTGCTTGTGAGGGAGTTACTGCTTGTGACGGAGTTACTGCTTGTGACGGAGCATTACTGCTTGTGAGGGAGTTACTGCTTGTGACGGCGCATTACTGCTTGTGAGGGAGTTACTGCTTGTGACGGAGTTACTGCTTGTGACGGAGCATTACTGCTTGTGAGGGAGTTACTGCTTGTGACGGAGCATTACTGCTTGTGAGGGAGTGACTGCTTGTGACGGAGCATTACTGCTTGTGAGGGAGTTACTGCTTGTGACGGAGCATTACTGCTTGTGAGGGAGTTACTGCTTGTGACGGAGCATTACTGCTTGTGAGGGAGTTACTGCTTGTGACGGCGCATTACTCCTTGTGAGGGAGTTACTGCTTGTGACGGAGCATTACTGCTTGTGAGGGAGTTACTGCTTGTGACGGAGCATTACTGCTTGTGAGGGAGTGACTGCTTGTGACGGAGCATTACTGCTTGTGAGGGAGTTACTGCTTGTGACGGAGCATTACTGCTTGTGAGGGAGTTACTGCTTGTGACGGAGCATTACTGCTTGTGACGGAGCATTACTGCTTGTGAGGGAGTTACTGCTTGTGACGGCGCATTACTGCTTGTGAGGGAGTTACTGCTTGTGACGGAGTTACTGCTTGTGACGGAGCATTACTGCTTGTGAGGGAGTTACTGCTTGTGACGGAGCATTACTGCTTGTGAGGGAGTGACTGCTTGTGACGGAGCATTACTGCTTGTGAGGGAGTTACTGCTTGTGACGGGGAGGACCAAGCAGGCGGCAGAGGGGTCTGGTGTGGCTGGTCGACAGTAGTCCACTCCCCCCCCCCCCCCCGGCCACCCCACCCAAACTCATACCATCACTTGAGAATCAATAGTGACCCCTCTCCCTCCCTCCCTCCCTCCCTCCCTCTCTCTCTCCCACCATCTCTTCTACACCCATGTGAACCCAACACCCCTCCCTCCCTTCTTTATCCCTTCCACTCCTCGACCCGCCTACCTCTTCCCTCCCCTCTCTCTCTCTCTCTCTCTCTCTCTCTCTCTCTCTCTCTCTCTCTCTCTCTCTCTCTCTCTCTCTCTCTCTCTCTCTCTCACACACACACACACACTCTCTCTCTCTCTCTCTCTCTCACTGTCCAAGTGTGTACTCAATAATTTGTACTCAGCTATTTGTGCCTGCAGGATCGAGATTTAGCTCTTGGACCCAGCTTTTCTAGCTGCCGGTTGTCTAATGAGAGGACTTCTGAAAATACTGTGACTGTGTGTGTGTGTGTATGTATGAGTACTAACCTAGTTGCGCTTGCGGGGGTTGAGCTGTGCTCCTTCGGCCCGCCTCTGTGTGTGTGTGTGTGTGTGTGTGTGTGTGTGTGTGTGTGTGTGTGTGTGTGTCTGTCTGTCTGTCTGTCTGTCTGTCTGTCTGTCTGTCTGTCTGTCTGTCTGTCTGTCTGTCTGTCTCTCTCTCTCTCTCTCTCTCTCTCTCTCTCTCTCTCTCTCTCTCTCTCACTCCCACCCCCCCCTCCCCCCCTCACTCAGCACACATTACTCACGACTGGTCGATGATATACTCAGTCGCGGAGCATCAGTGGTGGTGGTGGTGGGGTCTCCGTGTCTAGGTGGGCGGGGTAATATAAAGGTGGCACCACACGGTCAATACCACGAATTACAAATAGGGGGAAGTTGTTTGACACGATAAATTATAAACCACTTCAATAGGAACATGAATAATGGGCGAAAAGGCCGTCTGTAAATAGGAGAAAGGGAGGGTGTAAAGAGGGGGGGGATGGGGGAACCTATATAAGCAGAGGAAGGGTAAATAGTAGATTCAGAAAGGGGTCGTGTATATCAACACATGAGAAAGGTAATTACCCCCCCCCCCC
>NC_091207.1:25853689-25858473 GCF_040958095.1 Procambarus clarkii
ATGGTCAGGGAGATAACAGAGTATGGTCCGTGAGATAACACAGTATGGTCCGTGAGATAACACAGTATGGTCAGGGAGATAACACAGTATGGTCTGTGAGATAACACAGTATGGTCCGTGAGATAACACAGTATGGTCAGGGAGATAACACAGTATGGTCCGTGAGATAACACAGTATGGTCCGTGAGATAACACAGTATGGTCCGTGAGATAACACAGTATGGTCTGTGAGATAACACAGTATGGTTCGTGAGATAACACAGTATGGTTCGTGAGATAACACAGTATGGTTCGTGAGATAACACAGTATGGTTCGTGAGATAACACAGTATGGTCCGTGAGATAACACAGTATGGTTCGTGAGATAACACAGTATGGTTCGTGAGATAACACAGTATGGTCCGTGAGATAACACAGTATGGTTCGTGAGATAACACAGTATGGTCCGTGAGATAACACAGTATGCTTCGTGAGATAACACAGTATGGTTCGTGAGATAACACAGTATGGTCCGTGAGATAACACAGTATGGTTCGTGAGATAACACAGTATGGTCCGTGAGATAACACAGTATGGTTCGTGAGATAACACAGTATGGTCCGTGAGATAACACAGTATGGTTCGTGAGATAACACAGTATGGTCCGTGAGATAACACAGTATGGTTCGTGAGATAACACAGTATGGTCCGTGAGATAACACAGTATGGTTCGTGAGATAACACAGTATGGTCCGTGAGATAACACAGTATGGTTCGTGAGATAACACAGTATGGTCCGTGAGATAACACAGTATGGTTCGTGAGATAACACAGTATGGTTCGTGAGATAACACAGTATGGTCCGTGAGATAACACAGTATGGTCCGTGAGATAACACAGTATGGTCCGTGAGATAACACAGTATGGTCCGTGAGATAACACAGTATGGTCCGTGAGATAACACAGTATGGTCCGTGAGATATCACAGTATGGTTCGTGAGATAACACAGTATGGTTCGTGAGATAACACAGTATGGTTCGTGAGATAACACAGTATGGTTCGTGAGATAACACAGTATGGTTCGTGAGATAACACAGTATGGTCCGTGAGATAACACAGTATGGTTCGTGAGATAACACAGTATGGTTCGTGAGATAACACAGTATGGTCCGTGAGATAACACAGTATGGTCCGTGAGATAACACAGTATGGTCCGTGAGATAACACAGTATGGTCCGTGAGATAACACAGTATGGTCAGTCAGATAACACAGTATGGCTCGTGAGATAACACAGTATGGTCCGTGAGATAACACAGTATGGTCCGTGAGATAACACAGTATGGTCCGTGAGATAACACAGTATGGTCCGTGAGATAACACAGTATGGTCAGTGAGATAACGCAGTATGGTCCGTGAGATAACACAGTATGGTCAGTGAGATAACACAGTATGGTCCGTGAGATAACACAGCATGGTCCGTGAGATAACACAGTATGGTCCGTGAGATAACACAGTATGGTCCGTGAAATAACACAGTATGGTCAGTGAGATAACACAGTATGGTCAGTGAGATAACACCAGTATGGTCCGTGAGATAACACAGTATGGTCAGTGAGATAACACAGTATGGTCAGTGAGATAACACCAGTATGGTCCGTGAGATAACACAGTATGGTCAGTGAGATAACACATTATGGCTAGTCAGATAACACAACAGAGGTAAGGTAATTACAAGGGGAAAAGGCACAACTAGAGAGCCCTTGGGAAGGATATGAGTACCCGGATTTAAGATAGGACTGAGGAAAAGAATGGTGCCCAACCACATGGACAATCAGGGGATTGAGCACGGACCTGCAAGAATGAGAGACCCATCACTCTACCGTCCAGTTCAAGATAACACAAGAGAGAGAGAACGACTCTTTAACGATGTACGTATATATCAGGTGTATCTAGATGGAGCCACGTCTGAAGATGAGACAGAGATGGAGCCACGTCTGAAGATGAAACAGAGACGGGAGCCACGTCTAAAGATGAGACAGAGACGGGAGCCACGTCTGAAGATGAGACAGAGACGGGAGCCACGTCTGAAGATGAGACAGAGATGGAGCCACGTCTGAAGATGAGACAGAGACGGGAGCCACGTCTAAAGATGAAACAGAGACGGGAGCCACGTCTAAAGATGAAACAGAGACGTTTAACACTAGAAGACGCCCCAAGAACACCTACAAACACACGTGAGAGAGTAACCCTGAGTCCCTACAACCACGCTACAGAGCATCATGCAACACGTCACACCTGAACTACAACATACAGGCAACTGATCAACACTAATAACATGCAACAATAAATACACCATGACACTCCCTGCACGTCCCCCCCCCCAGACCCGGGCCATGTTGACACAAGCCATCACTCACACATACATCGTCCCCCCCCCCACCACCACCCCCCCGCGGTCGTAATGAACAGCGTACGAGGCTCTACACAAATGCAGATGGCACAGCATGTATTGTGGATGAATATGTTGTCCTACACCGGTGCAAATTCATAAACCAAGCTCAGGAAGATCAAAGGAGATGAAATGATATTAAGTCATATATGCGGCTTGTACGAACAAGCTTCAGATGAACGGAGATAAGTTGACAAGTGTCTTAAGTGACGGAGTAGAGGCTTCAAGTGTCTTAAGTGACGGAGTAGAGGCTTCAAGTGTCTTAAGTGACGGAGTAGAGGCTACAAGTGTCTTAAGTGACGGAGTAGAGGCTACAAGTGTCTTAAGTGACGGAGTAGAGGCTACAAGTGTCTCAAGTGACGGAGTAGAGCCTACAAGTGACGGAGTAGAGGCTACAAGTGTCTTAAGTGACGGAGTAGAGCCTACAAGTGTCTTAAGTGACGGAGTAGAGGCTACAAGTGTCTTGAGTGACGGAGTAGAGCCTACAAGTGACGGAGTAGAGGCTACAAGTGTCTTAAGTGTCAGAGTAGAGGCTACAAGTGTCTCAAGTGACGGAGTAGAGGCTACAAGTGTCTCAAGTGACGGAGTAGAGGCTACAAGTGTCTTAAGTGACGGAGTAGAGGCTACAAGTGTCTTAAGTGACGGAGTAGAGGCTACAAGTGACGGACTAGAGCCTACAAGTGACGGAGTAGAGGCTACAAGTGTCTTAAGTGTCAGAGTAGAGGCTACAAGTGTCTTAAGTGACGGAGTAGAGGCTACAAGTGTCTCAAGTGACGGAGTAGAGGCTACAAGTGCCTCAAGTGACGGAGTAGAGGCTACAAGTGCCTCAAGTGACGGAGTAGAGGCTACAAGTGTCTTAAGTGACGGAGTAGAGGCTACAAGTGTCTTAAGTGACGGAGTAGAGGCTACAAGTGTCTTAAGTGACGGAGTAGAGGCTACAAGTGACGGAGTAGAGGCTACAAGTGTCTTAAGTGACGGAGTAGAGGCTACAAGTGTCTTAAGTGACGGAGTAGAGGCTACAAGTGTCTCAAGTGACGGAGTAGAGGCTACAAGTGTCTCAAGTGACGGAGTAGAGGCTACAAGTGTCTCAAGTGACAGAGTAGAGGCGACAAGTGTCTTAAGTGTCAGAGTAGAGGCTACAAGTGCCTAAAGTGACGGAGTAGAGGCTACAAGTGCCTAAAGTGACGGAGTAGAGACCACAAGTGCCTAAAGTGACGGAGTAGAGACTACAAGTGTCTCAAGTGACGGAGTAGAGACCACAAGTGCCTAAAGTGACGGAGTAGAGACTACAAGTGTCTCAAGTGACGGAGTAGAGACCACAAGTGCCTCAAGTGACGGAGTAGAGACCACAAGTGTCTCAAGTGACGGAGTAGAGGCTACAAGTGCCTAAAGTGACGGAGTAGAGGCTACAAGTGCCTAAAGTGACGGAGTAGAGGCTACAAGTGTCTCAAGTGACGGAGTAGAGGCCACAAGTGCCTCAAGTGACGGAGTAGACTACTCCATCACCACTACTCTCTCTAAGTTAGAGCCGCGGGCGGTGCAGCCTCTATAGTAGCTAGAGGAAGTGATAGAGAAGGCTACAGAGACAGTAGAGGTGATAGACAAGCAGACTATAGAGTCTTGGGGGTGTGGGGGGCGGGTCTCGGTGATGCCTCTGATCAATTAGACTCTTCTAAAACTTCGCATTCAGTTCAGGTTCCCATTTTTTCTTCACTCTGATTTTTTTAAAGTTCTTTTTTTTCCTCTTCTTTGTGTGTCTATTAGCGAGAGTTTCGCTGTTTGAAGGTAAACATTTTTTTGTGAGTGGAAAGTCTATTTTTTTCCCCCTTTCTCTGAGGTTGTTATAGTGGAGGTATGACTGTGTGTGTGTGTGTGTGTGTGTGGGTGTGTGTGTGTGTGTGTGTGTGTGTGTGTGTGTGTGTGTGTGTGGGTGTGTGTGTGTGTGTGTGGGTGTGTGTGTGTGTGTGTGTGTGTGTGTGGGTGGGTGTGTGGGTGGGTGTGTGGGGTGTGTGTGTGTGTGTGTGTGTGTGTGTGTGTGTGTGGGGTGTGTGTGTGTGTGTGTGTGTGTGTGTGTGTGTGTGTGTGTGTGTGTGTGTGTGTGTGTGTGTGTGTGTGTGTGTGTGTGTGTGTGGGTGTGTGTGTGTGTGTGTGTACTCACCTAGTTGTGCTTGCGGGGGTTGAGCTCTGGCTCTTTGGTCCCGCCTCTCAACCGTCAATCAACAGGTGTACAGGTTCCTGAGCCTATTGGGCTCTATCATATCTACACTTGAAACTGTGTATGGAGTCAGCCTCCACCACATCACCCCCTAATGCATTCCATTTGTCAACCACTCTGACACTAAAAAAGTTCTTTC
>NC_091207.1:25858973-25888973 GCF_040958095.1 Procambarus clarkii
GACCCAGGTATTGTATGAGTATGACCCGCATATTGTATGAGTATGACCCGCATATTGTATGAGTATGACCCGCATATTGTATGAGTATGACCCGCAGTATTGTATGAGTATGACCCGCATATTGTATGAGTATGACCCGCATATTGTATGAGTATGACCCGCATATTGTATGAGTATGACCCGCATATTGTATGAGTATGACCCAGGTATTGTATGAGTATGACCCGCGTATTGTATGAGTATGACCCGGGTATTGTATGAGTATGACCCGCATATTGTATGAGTATGACCCAGGTATTGTATGAGTATGACCCGCGTATTGTATGAGTATGACCCGGGTATTGTATGAGTATGACCCGCGTATTGTATGAGTATGACCCAGGTATTGTATGAGTATGACCCGCGTATTGTATGAGTATGACCCGCGTATTGTATGAGTATGACCCAGGTATTGTATGAGTATGACCCGCGTATTGTATGAGTATGACCCGCGTATTGTATGAGTATGACCCGGGTATTGTATGAGTATGACCCAGGTATTGTATGAGTATGACCCGCGTATTGTATGAGTATGACCTGCATATTGTATGAGTATGACCCAGGTATTGTATGAGTATGACCCGCATATTGTATGAGTATGACCCGGGTATTGTATGAGTATGACCTGCATATTGTATGAGTATGACCCGCGTATTGTATGAGTATGACCTGCATATTGTATGAGTATGACCCTGCATATTGTATGAGTATGACCCAGGTATTGTATGAGTATGACCCGCGTATTGTATGAGTATGACCCGCATATTGTATGAGTATGACCCGGCATATTGTATGAGTATGACCCAGGTATTGTATGAGTATGACCCGCGTATTGTATGAGTATGACCCGCATATTGTATGAGTATGACCCAGGTATTGTATGAGTATGACCCGCATATTGTATGAGTATGACCCGCATATTGTATGAGTATGACCCAGGTATTGTATGAGTATGACCCGCATATTGTATGAGTATGACCCGGGTATTGTATGAGTATGACCCGCATATTGTATGAGTATGACCCGGGTATTGTATGAGTATGACCCGCGTATTGTATGAGTATGACCCGCGTATTGTATGAGTATGACCCGGGTATTGTATGAGTATGACCCGCGTATTGTATGAGTATGACCCGGGTATTGTATGAGTATGACCCGCGTATTGTATGAGTATGACCCGGGTATTGTATGAGTATGACCCGGGTATTGTATGAGTATGACCCGCGTATTGTATGAGTATGACCCGGGTATTGTATGAGTATGACCCGGGTATTGTATGAGTATGACCCGCGTATTGTATGAGTATGACCCGCGTATTATGAGTATGACCCGCGTATTATGAGTATGTCACGCATACTTTATGAGTATGACCCGGGTATTGTATGAGTATGACCCGCATATTGTATGAGTATGACCCGCGTATTGTATGAGTATGACCCGCGTATTGTATGAGTATGACCCGCGTATTGTATGAGTATGACCCGCGTATTGTATGAGTATGACCCGGGTATTGTATGAGTATGACCCGCGTATTGTATGAGTATGACCCGCATATTGTATGAGTATGACCCGGGTATTGTATGAGTATGACCCAGGTATTGTATGAGTATGACCCGCGTATTGTATGAGTATGACCCGCATATTGTATGAGTATGACCCGGGTATTGTATGAGTATGACCCGGGTATTGTATGAGTATGACCCGCATATTGTATGAGTATGACCCGCATATTGTATGAGTATGACCCGCGTATTGTATGAGTATGACCCGCGTATTGTATGAGTATGACCCGCATATTGTATGAGTATGACCCGCGTATTGTATGAGTATGACCCAGCGTATTGTATGAACATACAGTTTTCGGGGCTTAGCGTCCCCGCGGCCCGGTCCTCGACCAGGCCTCCTTTTTTGTTACACACCCCCAGGAAGCAGCCCATAGCAGCTGTCTAACTCCCAGGTACCTATTTACAGCTAGGTGAACAGGCGGCATCAGGGTGAAAGAAACTCTGCCTATTTGTCTCCGCCTCCAACGAGGATCGAACCCGGAACCTCAGGGCTAGGAATCCGAAGCGGCTGTCCACTCAGCATGTCAGGCCCCGTCAAGGTCAGGCTGGGGACTCCTCAAGGCTATGTGTAAAAGTCAACTTGCTATAAATACCTACATCCATTTCCCAACAATTGCTGTCGGGCTAATTGGCTGGTAGTTAAGAGGGGGTCAGAGCTCCCTTCCTATTATTACAGTAAGTCAATTCCTAGATGAGAGCCGTGAGCCAGATTAACCATTGACACCTTCTCTTACGAAACCTGTACATCTTACCTTAATAATGGAGGGTGTTTCTACAATGATTAAATAGTTTACGAGTTGGGAAACTTCACAACCCAAGGTTATTATTGTTATAAACAACCTCGTAGAGCTTCGCAGATCATAAACTGTTTAATAAATATAAACAAAGCCACAATAATTGAGGAAAGATGTAGAGGCTTCGTCAGTGGTTATGTAAATACCTGATGACTCCCGACCCCTGGAGGTTTGTATTAATTAACGGTAATTTCAATTATAACATTGTCTTAGCTTAATAATGTTCTTTAATTTTGTGTAGACTAATTCGTTGATGAACTGTTCACTTGAGACAGTTAAGCCAGTCCCAGCTGTGTCTGGGTACAAGTGACAGGATGAACAACCCAGCGGGTTTTCTTCCTATTGGGGAGTGTTGTACATGCTGCTATGGCGGTGTGTCCACTCACAGGATGAGTGGCGCTGCCCAACTCCATCCAGTGTCGAAACCAAACAAAATATAGGATGGAATAATAAACTCCCTAACAGTTTCCCGATAGCCAAGAGGCAGGCGGGGCCCAAGAGCTGGGCTCAACAGCGCTCACTGAAAAGCCAGGTACCGCCATTAAAGCGGCCCCGCGCTCGCCACACGGCCAATTCGAGCGGAGGTGATAAGTGATTTTAAGGGCAAAATGTAGTGTGTATGTTTGTTTAGGGTCGGGAGCCAGATAGTCTGTCTCGCCCAGCCACTGGTGCCCGGGGCGCTCCTGGCTGTGCCCAACCACTTAGGCTCAACGGTAGAGCGACGGTCTCGCTTCATGCACGTCGGCGTTCAATCCCCGACCATTCAAGTGGTTGGCCACTATTCCTTCCCTCGTCCCATCCCAAATCCTTATCCTGACCCCTTCCCAGTGCTATATAGTCGTATTGGCTTGGCGCTTTCCTCTGATAACTCCCTCCTCTCCTTGCTATGTTTGGTCTGTGGTCCCAGACCTGCTATCATCAGGTCTGCCACACTCCCTCCCTCTCCACATATAGCCCCTCACAGCTTGTAACACCCACACAAAGCTGCACATCGAAGCGCTGCGTCAAAAATGTGTGAAGTGGTTGTAAATCAGGCTGAAGTTCACCATCTTCTTAACGCACTCAACACAAGTAAGGTCGGAGGGCCTGATAAGGTCAGCGCGATACTCGGTGCCCGTCTCACCCGCCTCTTCCAGCTCTGCCCACCTCCACCAATCTGGCACTCCTTACGGAAGAGGTCAGACGTTGTTCCATTACACAGAGTCGTTCGGTGA
Source organism: Procambarus clarkii (assembly GCF_040958095.1). NCBI lineage: Eukaryota > Metazoa > Arthropoda > Malacostraca > Decapoda > Cambaridae > Procambarus > Procambarus clarkii. The sequence continues at coordinate 25,862,586 of NC_091207.1, forward strand.
TCGGCAACTACAGTCTAGTGTCACTGCTTTCTATTATTGTCATACTTCTAGAAGCATTAATCTCTCAGTAAATGGTATCATTTTTGACCATTATGGCCTACTATGTGATCGACAGTATCGGTTTTAGATCCGCTGCTGATCTCTTGGTAAATCACTCCACTAAGTGGTATCAGTCACTGGATGAGTCTAAGATGAGCTGTGTTGCTGCTCTAGACACAGCAGGAGCCCTTGATCGGGTCTGCCACTCTGGATTAGTAAGAACATAAGAACAAAGGCAAATGCAGAAGGCCTATTGGCCCATGCGAGGCAGCTCCTATTTATAACCACCCAATCCCACTCATATACTTGTCCAACCCGCGCTTGAAACAATCGAGGGACCCCACCTCCACCATGTTATGCGGCAATTGGTTCCACAAATTAACAACCCTGTTACCGAACCAGTATTTACCCAAGTCTTTCCTAAATCTAGTGAAGCTTCAAGCACTACCTGTCTCATGGTCCGTTTTAGAGCTAATAAGGGACCACCTTCAAGAACAGAATCTAAAGAAATTTTCTCAATGGAGTAGAATCCGAGAGCCACACAATTGGTGCCAGTGTACCACAGGGTAGTGTGCTTGGCCCTCTGCAGTGGAATGTCTATTTCAACGATCTACTTCACCTCATTCCTGAAGCTCACGCCAATGCTGCCCGCTGCATCCTAACCTTTACATATGGAAAAGAAGAAATACCAACTGCTACAAGGGTCATTAATGATGAACGTTCAGTAATGTCTACCTGGAAAAGGCAATGGCAATTCACATTTTCGGCTGAGAAAACACAGTTGATGATAACTAGACAGCATATTGCTAATCAAACAAGCATACAAATGAGTGGTAAAAACCAAGTTTATCTCTGTCAAGTTCAGAGTTGAACTTGACATATTGCGAATGAAGTTGGACTGGTTAATGACCATGAAGCGCCACATGTACAACCTAACAAGCCAGGAAACTTACAGCTCTATGACGCATCACACACCTTCTTGACAGCAGCGGCTGCAAAACCTGACATGAAGCACAAGTTTGTTCCCATCTTGAGTTTGCACCGCCTCTCCTGACCCCGTCAGTCATCAGAATCTTTAACACGCAGAAGAGGTTACCTTGAGGTTACCTTGAGGTGCTTCCGGGGCTTAGCGTCCCCGCGGCCCGGTCGTCGACTAGGCCTTGAGCCGTGCAAGAAGGTTCATCCGTATTAATGACCAAGTCTGATTGGATTGGTCTGAACTTCAGAGCCCGCAACACCAATGAGATGTTGGCGAACTTACTGATATGTATAAGGCCATTAAAGTTCCTCACCTGGCCTAATGTCGTGGACAGGTAGAAGTTGGCACATAACACAAGGCGCTCAGCCACGAACAGACTCATGCTGATAATACCTTTCCCAAGAACATCACTCCATCAGCACTAATTCATTCTTAGACAGAGTGGCATCTGTAACTTGTGCATTAACATGTAGAGATAAGCAGAATATGTAGTCAACCCACCACACCAAGGTTCTGCTGCACAGTTACCTCCTGGCTCATCCTCTTCCTTACATGATAGCTACTAAACATTAAAGTTAATATATTCCTAATAAATATCAATAATAATCTCATGAAATAAATGAGTCTCTAGGGGCAGGCTTCAGATGAGCTGATGTAGGATAACAGCTCTTGCTTGCAGTTTCACTAGAAACCTCCAGGATATTCCAGGTGAACCTAAATCTTAGTTATAAATACTATACAGAGAGAGGGAGCTCTTACCCTGATACTCGGGAAACTTTGCACCATGACCACACGTACCTAGAAGGGAAAAAAAGAGTATATATAAATTCATATAGATATTATGTGTCTGGAGAACATCCCGCTGGTTGTTCTATCTCTACCTGAGAACACTGACACTCTTTCATGGCAGTGAAAGAATCCCAGGGCAAAAAAAGAAAGAATGGCAGCTCCTATTGGCCCATCAGAGGCAGCTCCTATTGGCCCATACGAGGCAGCTCCTATTGGTCCATACGAGGCAGTTCATATTGGTCCATACGAGGCAGTTCATATTGGTCCATACGAGGCAGCTCCTATTGGCCCACACGAGGCAGCTCCTATTGGTCCACACGAGGCAGCTCCTATTGGTCCACACGAGGCAGCTCCTATTGGCCCACACGAGGCAGCTCCTATTGGCCCATACGAGGCAGCTCCTATTGGCCCATACGAGGCAGCTCCTATTGGTCCATACGAGGCAGCTCCTATTGGCCCATACGAGGCAGCTCCTATTGGTCCATACGAGGCAGCTCCTATTGGCCCATACGAGGCAGCTCCTATTGGCCCATACGAGGCAGCTCCTATTGGCCCACACGAGGCAGCTCCTATTGGCCCATACGAGGCCTACGTATCTTCGTATAAGTATAATATATAATATATATATAATATATATATAATATATAATATATAAGTATACGTATAAGAGAGGTATATGTGCCGAGTGTTGGGAAGGCCGTAATGACTGGACATTGAACAATATAGTGTGAGATCATGACCTGTTCATGTTCATGTTCTTCCATGAAGATTATGTTCTTCCTGACGAGAACTTCAACTGTTCTATTTGTTCAACAAATAATTGTCCTAGACTGACTGCCCCCATTGTTAATATTTAGTGCAAAAGTTTTCTTTTTACACGTAAGGTCATTCAGACGAAAGTGAGTCTCCACTTTGGGTCATTATTATTTAATTTAACGAATTTATTAATTATACAAAACACTCCTGGGCTTTGTAGAATATTTGTAAATAAGTTATTATATGAATCTCTTTTATATGAATCTCTTTTATATGAATCTCTTTTTAATTATATGAATATGAGTTATTATATGAATTATATGGGAGTTTACTCGTATGGGCCAATAGGCCTTCTGCAGTTACCTTTGTTCTTATGTAATCTGCATGGTAGTTCCTTGACAAGTCCCCCCCCCCTTGACAGGGAGGGGAACGTGACCCCTGAAGTGGTGGGGGGGGGGGGAGGGGTGGCGTGACCTTATCCCATACAGGGACTTGATGGCTGAGTGGAGAGCGCTCGGGATTCATAGTCCCTGAGGTTCCGGATTTGATCCCCGGTGGAGGCGGAAACAAATAGGTAGAGTTTCTTTTATCCTGATGCGCCTGTTCACCTAGCAGTAAATAGGTACCTGGGAGTTAGACAGCTGCTACGGGCTGCTTCTTGGGGGGGTGTGTAACAAAAAAAAGGAGGCCTGGTCGAGGACCGGGCCGCGGGGACGCTAAGCCCCTTAATCATCTCACGATAACATCAAGATAAGAGATCCCGTCCCATACAGGTTGTGGCTCTATTGTGTCCAAGTCTGCCCAACACCCAGTAGGGTGTACCCACTGGGGGGGGGGGTACCCAATGGGGGGTGTACCCACTGGATACTTAGTGAGGTGTTGTTGCCCAAGGTAAATCATCAGGATAAAGTGCTAAGCCAGTATGACCATGCAGCACATTAGAGGGATACGAGATGAGGAACGGTCCCTATAACCACTTGGACAATCGAGGGCATCGAACTCGGACCAGCGAGAAGTGAGGCCGTCGTACTACCGACACGTTAAAGTGGACGGTAGGAGTGATGCGCCTATAAGGCCCGAATTTGTATCGCAAGACCTGTTGGCCTTCTGCCTTAGTTTTGAGAGAGGCGTAGGGAGGGAGGGAGGAAGGAGGGAGAGGGAAGAGGGGGGGAGGGGAGAGAGGCGTAGGGAGGGAGGGTGGGGGGAGGGGAGAGAGGCGTAGGGAGGGAGGGTAGAGGGAGGGAGAGAGGGAGGGTAGAAGGAGGGAGAGAGGGTAGAGAGGGAGGGAGGGAGGGAAGGTAAGTGTACACACTCAGCAGCCTCAGCCAGGCCCAAGAGGCTGTCATCAGCAGCACGGTGTGAAGGGCACTTGGGAGGAGAATACCAGACCCGGGCAAGGACAGGTAAGTGAATGGGGCAGAGGGGGGGGGGGGTAGTGGTGGAGGGGAAGAGGCAAGCAGGCAGGCAGGCATGTGGCAAGCAGGCAGGCAGGTAGGTAGGTAGGTATGTAGGCAGGCAGGCATGTGGCAAGCAGGCAGGCAGGTAGGTAGGTAGGTAGGTAGGTATGTAGGCAGGCAGGCAGGAAAGCTCGTATGCAGGAACAGAGGCAGGCAAGCCAGCCAGCAGGGAGCAGCAAGTAGGTAAGCAGACAAATAGGTAGTACCAAGGTACACTGTCCACCACACAGATGTAGGGAGTACTAGGGTACACTTAAGTAAACCAAGGTCGCATCAAACCCTTACCTCACCAAGCACGTGAAGACACTACAAAAAAGTAGTTTACAGTAAACTAGTCCTTTATATAGTTTATAGTCTTGACAAGCGCGTTAAGAGGGAACATGATCAACCGGACTGTGATTCCTACGTCACACTGCGAGGTGTCTAAGCCTCTTGTTCAACCAGGAGACCTTGGTCAGCGACCGGGCCGCGGGAACACTGATCCTGGGAACCATCTCGAGATGAATTAAGGTAAGATAAACTTCTTACCCTCGATAGTAAGGTAACGTCAGACTCCTGCTGCCCCCTTAGGGTAGATGTTTCTATTTAATTATTTGTTTGCCAACCTGTCCTCGACTCAAGGCCATTCCATCCAGCGATCGACCCCACAGACGCATTCATAAATTTGTACATGCTGTTCATTCAAAACGGGAATTTTATCAAAGATAAATTAATATTATAATATATTAGCATATTGTGCATATATAGGCATAGGTTAGGTTAGGTGTTTAGGTTCTGTTGGCGATTATTTGTATTTGTAGTACGTGGGTGAAGCATTTACAGCGTTGTGGTTCGAACACAAGTCGTCAGCGAAGCACTTGTTCCGGAAGTGTTCGAACGTCAGCAGTTGTGAGTCGTGTGTAAACCGTTTTTCATTCATAAACAGGGAGTTTGGCGGGTGGATGGAATCACTTTTGGGCGGCTCCTAAAATCACTTGGATGGATTTTTGGGTCTTTGAGGACGGTCAGGAATCACAACTGATGACATTCGAACATTTCTTGAACAGTTTCTCTGCCGTCTTCTGTTCGAATCGCAACTCTATAAATGTTTCACCCCACGTCTGACAAATACAAATCACTGCCAACAGAACCTAAACACCTAACTATACACGGCATTATCATATATAATAATTCAATTCATATAAGAAAAAACAAAAAAATACTGATTGTGTGTACACAAAGCTATACAACCGAGTCTCTGGGCTCGGGGGCAGCTCGGACAAGCACAACCTGAGGATGCAGCCCGTCATCCAAACAAAGATCCAAAAGTGATTCCATCCCCCCGCCAAACCCCCTGTTTATGAATGAAAAGCTGTTTACACACGACTCACAACTGATTTCGTTCGAACACTTCCGGAACAAGTGCTTCACTGACGAGTTTTGTTCGAACCACATCGCTATAAATGCTTCACCCACGTACTACAAATGCAAATAATCGCCAACCGAACCTAAATACCTAACCTAACCTACGCCTATATATGCACAATATGCTAATATATTATAATATTAATTTATATTTGAGAAAATTCTTGTTTTGAATGAACAGCAAGTTAAAATTTATGAATGCGTCTGTGGGGTCGACCGCTGGATGGAATGGACTTGAGTCGAGGACGGGTTGGAGGATGGGAGGATGTTAACTACGTTAATTACATATGTAATGGGGTTTAGTGGCCGGATTACCGAGTATCCGACCAAGGGGTTATGATAACCGGCTCCACGCTCATCCGAACTCATTCGGTTACTCAATCAATAATGGTATTCGGGGCACTAAACGTATTGTGGCCTTAGTTTCTGGTTGATTATGGGTTAAGGCTTGTCACCTTTTAGAGGGTAATTAAGGGTCACTAAAGTAGTTTACGGACCAACCAGCAAGTATAGTATAGTCCAGAGGACGTCCAGGACACACTCACACTTCCACACACCACCATCACACCACTACCACCACCACCACCACGCCACACCACACTACTCACTACCACCACCACCAGACAACACTACTCACCACCACCACCACCAGACAACACTACTCACCACCACCACCACACACCACTACACAACACTACACACCACCACTACCACACAACACTACCACCACAGCCACTAACACTAGTAGAGAGGTATTTATCATGGGCGGGGCTCACCAGAGAGCTGAACAGGTTCCTTATTTGGTGAAGGTGCGAAGTTTGTTCTTCCAAGCTGTTGTTGGTGCCGGGGGTAGTCTTCAGGTCCGTGCTTTTTTGTTTGTTTGCAGGGATATTCCTGCGCGGTCCCTAAGCCTCTGGCTGGCCCACTAAGTGTTGCTTGTTTCTGTTTTACTTAGGCGTTATATATATATATATATATATATATATATATATATATATATATATGCGAACAAGCCTGAATGGTCCCCAGGACATATGCAACTGAAAACTCACACCCCAGAAGTGACTCGAACCCATACTCCCAGAAGCAACGCATCTGGTATGTACAAGACGCCTTAATCCACTTGACCATCACGACCGGACAAAATGAGGTGATAGCCGAGGCTATTTGAACCACCCCACCGCCGGCACTCGGATAGTTATCTTGGGCATAGCATTTTACCAAATCACCTCATTCTTTGGGGCAACACGTGAGGAACACAAATGCGAACAAGCCTGAATGGTCCCCAGGACATATGCAACTGAAAACTCACACCCCAGAAGTGACTCGAACCCATACTCCCAGAAGCAACGCATCTGGTATGTACAAGACGCCTTAATCCACTTGACCATCACGACCGGACAAAATGAGGTGATAGCCGAGGCTATTTGAACCACCCCACCGCCGGCACTCGGATAGTTATCTTGGGCATAGCATTTTACCAAATCACCTCATTCTTTGGGGCAACACGTGAGGAACACAAATGCGAACAAGCCTGAATGGTCCCCAGGACATATGCAACTGAAAACTCACACCCCAGAAGTGACTCGAACCCATACTCCCAGAAGCAACGCATCTGGTATGTACAAGACGCCTTAATCCACTTGACCATCACGACCGGACAAAATGAGGTGATAGCCGAGGCTATTTGAACCACCCCACCGCCGGCACTCGGATAGTTATCTTGGGCATAGCATTTTACCAAATCACCTCATTCTTTGGGGCAACACGTGAGGAACACAAATGCGAACAAGCCTGAATGGTCCCCAGGACATATGCAACTGAAAACTCACACCCCAGAAGTGACTCGAACCCATACTCCCAGAAGCAACGCATCTGGTATGTACAAGACGCCTTAATCCACTTGACCATCACGACCGGACAAAATGAGGTGATAGCCGAGGCTATTTGAACCACCCCACCGCCGGCACTCGGATAGTTATCTTGGGCATAGCATTTTACCAAATCACCTCATTCTTTGGGGCAACACGTGAGGAACACAAATGCGAACAAGCCTGAATGGTCCCCAGGACATATGCAACTGAAAACTCACACCCCAGAAGTGACTCGAACCCATACTCCCAGAAGCAACGCATCTGGTATGTACAAGACGCCTTAATCCACTTGACCATCACGACCGGACAAAATGAGGTGATAGCCGAGGCTATTTGAACCACCCCACCGCCGGCACTCGGATAGTTATCTTGGGCATAGCATTTTACCAAATCACCTCATTCTTTGGGGCAACACGTGAGGAACACAAATGCGAACAAGCCTGAATGGTCCCCAGGACATATGCAACTGAAAACTCACACCCCAGAAGTGACTCGAACCCATACTCCCAGAAGCAACGCATCTGGTATGTACAAGACGCCTTAATCCACTTGACCATCACGACCGGACAAAATGAGGTGATAGCCGAGGCTATCACCTCAGACCAGAGGTTGCTTCTGGGAGTATGGGTTCGAGTCACTTCTGGGGTGTGAGTTTTCAGTTGCATATGTCCTGGGGACCATTCAGGCTTGTTCGCATTTGTGTTCCTCACGTGTTGCCCCAAAGAATGAGGTGATTTGGTAAAATGCTATGCCCAAGATAACTATCCGAGTGCCGGCGGTGGGGTGGTTCAAATAGCCTCGGCTATCACCTCATTTTGTCCGGTCGTGATGGTCAAGTGGATTAAGGCGTCTTGTACATACCAGATGCGTTGCTTCTGGGAGTATGGGTTCGAGTCACTTCTGGGGTGTGAGTTTTCAGTTGCATATGTCCTGGGGACCATTCAGGCTTGTTCGCATTTGTGTTCCTCACGTGTTGCCTCAAAGAATGAGGTGATTTGGTAAAATGCTATGCCCAAGATAACTATCCGAGTGCCGGCGGTGGGGTGGTTCAAATAGCCTCGGCTATCACCTCATTTTGTCCGGTCGTGATGGTCAAGTGGATTAAGGCGTCTTGTACATACCAGATGCGTTGCTTCTGGGAGTATGGGTTCGAGTCACTTCTGGGGTGTGAGTTTTCAGTTGCATATGTCCTGGGGACCATTCAGGCTTGTTCGCATTTGTGTTCCTCACGTGTTGCCCCAAAGAATGAGGTGATTTGGTAAAATGCTATGCCCAAGATAACTATCCGAGTGCCGGCGGTGGGGTGGTTCAAATAGCCTCGGCTATCACCTCATTTTGTCCGGTCGTGATGGTCAAGTGGATTAAGGCGTCTTGTACATACCAGATGCGTTGCTTCTGGGAGTATGGGTTCGAGTCACTTCTGGGGTGTGAGTTTTCAGTTGCATATGTCCTGGGGACCATTCAGGCTTGTTCGCATTTGTGTTCCTCACGTGTTGCCCCAAAGAATGAGGTGATTTGGTAAAATGCTATGCCCAAGATAACTATCCGAGTGCCGGCGGTGGGGTGGTTCAAATAGCCTCGGCTATCACCTCATTTTGTCCGGTCGTGATGGTCAAGTGGATTAAGGCGTCTTGTACATACCAGATGCGTTGCTTCTGGGAGTATGGGTTCGAGTCACTTCTGGGGTGTGAGTTTTCAGTTGCATATGTCCTGGTGACCATTCAGGCTTGTTCGCATTTGTGTTCCTCACGTGTTGCCCCAAAGAATGAGGTGATTTGGTAAAATGCTATGCCCAAGATAACTATCCGAGTGCCGGCGGTGGGGTGGTTCAAATAGCCTCGGCTATCACCTCATTTTGTCCGGTCGTGATGGTCAAGTGGATTAAGGCGTCTTGTACATACCAGATGCGTTGCTTCTGGGAGTATGGGTTCGAGTCACTTCTGGGGTGTGAGTTTTCAGTTGCATATGTCCTGGGGACCATTCAGGCTTGTTCGCATTTGTGTTCCTCACGTGTTGCCCCAAAGAATGAGGTGATTTGGTAAAATGCTATGCCCAAGATAACTATCCGAGTGCCGGCGGTGGGGTGGTTCAAATAGCCTCGGCTATCACCTCATTTTGTCCGGTCGTGATGGTCAAGTGGATTAAGGCGTCTTGTACATACCAGATGCGTTGCTTCTGGGAGTATGGGTTCGAGTCACTTCTGGGGTGTGAGTTTTCAGTTGCATATGTCCTGGGGACCATTCAGGCTTGTTCGCATTTGTGTTCCTCACGTGTTGCCCCAAAGAATGAGGTGATTTGGTAAAATGCTATGCCCAAGATAACTATCCGAGTGCCGGCGGTGGGGTGGTTCAAATAGCCTCGGCTATCACCTCATTTTGTCCGGTCGTGATGGTCAAGTGGATTAAGGCGTCTTGTACATACCAGATGCGTTGCTTCTGGGAGTATGGGTTCGAGTCACTTCTGGGGTGTGAGTTTTCAGTTGCATATGTCCTGGGGACCATTCAGGCTTGTTCGCATTTGTGTTCCTCACGTGTTGCCCCAAAGAATGAGGTGATTTGGTAAAATGCTATGCCCAAGATAACTATCCGAGTGCCGGCGGTGGGGTGGTTCAAATAGCCTCGGCTATCACCTCATTTTGTCCGGTCGTGATGGTCAAGTGGATTAAGGCGTCTTGTACATACCAGATGCGTTGCTTCTGGGAGTATGGGTTCGAGTCACTTCTGGGGTGTGAGTTTTCAGTTATATATATATATATATATATATATATATATATATATATATATATATATATATATATATATATATATATATATATATATATATATATATATATATATATATCTTTGGTTACATTTGGTGCCCAAATTGGTAATAATCTATAAAAAAATGCTTGGCAAAAAACGCTGGGAAAGTTGTTAGTCTAGAAAACGTGCAGAGATCTTTTACTCTCAAACTCTATTCAATAAAGCATATAAATTATTGGGACCAAATATGTATAGCTGTATTCTCTAGAACACAGGGGAGGGAGGGAGGGAATTGTCAGGGGGAAAGCACCAAGCCATTACGACTATATAGCACTAGGAAGGGGTCAGGATAAGGATTTGGGATGGGACTGGGGGAGGGAAGGAATGGTGCCCAACCACTTGGACGGTCGGAGACTGAACGCCGACCTGCATGACGCCAGACCGTCGCTCTACCGTCCAGCCCAAGTGGTTGGGCACCATTCCTTCCCCTGCCCCGTCCCATTCCAAATCGTTATCCTGACCCCTTGCCAGTGCTATATAGTCGTAATGGCTATACGACTATATCATTGTCCTATCTCATTGGCAACTCATTGGTCAGACATACATAATAACTATACAGCTGGAAAATATTACAGGAACTGGTTGTAAATTTACACGCGGAAATATGAGACCAAGAGACATGGCAGGATGTGCAAAATAGCCCCATTGAAAAGCAGAGGTGCAACCGATACACTGGAGAGACAATTCTTCCAACATCAAGAGACCAAGGGCCAGATTCACGAAGCAGTTACGCAAGTACTTACGAACGTGTACATCTTTCCTCAATCTTTGACGGCTTTGGTTACATTTATTAAACAGTTTACAAGCGTGAAAACTTTCCAATCAACTGTTGTTATTGTTATAAACAGCCTCCTGGTGCTTCGGAGCTCGTCAACTGTTTAATAATTGTAAACAAAGCCGCCAAAGATTGAGAAAAGATGTACAGGTTCGTAAGTGCTTGCGTAACTGCTTCGTGAATCAGACTCCAAGACTTTGCAACACCCTCCCTCTGAACTTAAGGGCCATAACTAGCCCACCTCTCACGGTGTTCAAGAATGAACTTTATAAACACCTCTAAAGAATACTTTAGCAACTGGGCTGTGACTCATACATCAGAATGCGAACAGCTACACCTAACAGCCTGTTTGACCAGACCACCAACCAGGAAGCCTGATCAGGAACCAAAACAAGGAAGAAGACACAAGGTAGGTAGTGGCAGGCTGTGTAGTGTCAACACTGCTGGTTGAGTTGTCAAGTTATCCATCCAACATTGTTCATAGAAGGCAGGCGATAAGTCACAATAACGTGGCTAAAGTATGATGACCAGACCACACACTAGAAGGTGAAGGGACGACGACGTTTCGGTCCGTCCTGGACCATTCTCACAATCGACTTGAGAATGGTCCAGGACGGACCGAAACGTCGTCGTCCCTTCACATTCTAGTGTGTGGTCTGGTCAACATTGTTCATAGAACTATTCGTTATCTTGAATATAGTTAACCAGTTAAGAGATGTGCTGGCAACACCCGTCACTCACAGACGGTATAAAAGGCGAAGTAAGCGCTAAGAAAAAGAGAGAAGAATATGTTTGTATGTTAAAGTGTTCAACTGCCAGTATTACCATACAGAGTGGATCACTGGGGAGCTTGTTCAAGGTCCTCTTTGATGGCACCTGTGCCAAGGATGCCTCATTCCTCCTCTCCTCCCCCCCCCCCTCTTCTCCTCCTCCTAGTCTGTTTAATTGGTCGGTTTGTTGCTTAGTCGATTGACTGCTTTGATTGTTTGGTTGTAAGTTCACTGGCTAGTTTGTGGAAAGATTAGGCTGTGTGATCACATAGGAAGATTGGTTAGTTGGTTAACTGGTTCAGTACACAGCTGTTTATGGGCTAACAGGTCAGTTGAGTGGTGAGAGATTTCATGAACAATGAAATCTTGATCGCAAAATTTAATGTATTGGAAGGAGAGAGAGAGAGAGAGAGAGAGAGAGAGAGAGAGAGAGAGAGAGAGAGAGAGAGAGAGAGAAAGAGAGAGAGAAAGAGAGAGAGAGAGAGAGAGAGAGAGAGAGAGAGAGAGAGAGAGAGAGACAGAGAGAGAGAGAGAGAGAGAGAGAGAGAGAGAGAGAGAGAGAGAGAGAGAGAGAGAGAGAGAGAGAGAGAGAGAGAGAGAGAGAGAGAGAGTGTGTGTGTGTGTGTGTGTGTGTGTGTGTGTGTGTGTACTCACCTATTTGTGCTTGCAGGATCGAGCATTGGCTCTTGGATCCCGCCTAAGGATCCCTTGTGTGTACTCACCTACTCACCTAATTGTGCTTGCGGGGGTTGAGCTTTGGCTCTTTGGTCCCCCCAAAGTGTGTGTGTGTGTGTGTGTGTGTGTGTGTGTGTGTGTGTGTGTGTGTGTGTGTGTGTGTGTGTGTGTGTGTGTGATAATGTGTGTATGTATGCGTATGTCTGTGCGCGTACGTGCGCGCGCGTATGCATGTATGCCTGTGCGCGTATGGCTGCATGCCTGGGCGTATGCCCGCGCGCCCGCCGGAGTAATTAGGCGCCGAGGGAACTATCTCACACAAATGCCTCCTTGGCGAGGCAGCCCAAGAGAGGCAGGTGGCACCCGAGGCACCCACTCACCCAGCCACTTGCCCAATAAAGGCTTTGAAAGGCTCTGAGGGAATGTGGCACTCTTAACAACCACCACCAGATCCGCCTAAAGAAATAGCTTGACAGTCTGAGGATAAACAGAGTCTGGACACGCAGACGGGGGAAGACATGACCGGGCCGCGGGGACGCTAAGCCCCGGAAGCACCTCAAGGTAACCTCAAGGTAGCACCAAGACCTTCTTGAACGACCATCTTAAGACATTGGTCTGAATCTTCTTTACTGAAGAGGGATAGAGACCGGGCCGCGGGGATATTGATCCAAGGAGCTACCTCGGGGACAACCAACTGTATAGGAAGTTAAGAACTACTACTACTACTACCATCAGGTTGTTCCTTGGATTAACAAGCGCTTTGGGGCAGCCGCTACTACCACCAGTACCAGTGCTACCACCAGTACCACTACCACCAGTACCACTACCACCAGTACCACTACCACCAGTACCAGTGCTACCACCAGTACCAGTGCTACCACCAGTACCACTACCACCAGTACCAGTGCTACCACCAGTACCACTACCACCAGTACCAGTGATACCACCAGTACCACTGCCACCAGTACCAGTGATACCACCAGTACCACTACCACCAGGACCAGTGATACCACCAGTACCACTACCACCAGGACCAGTGATACCACCAGTACCAGTGCTACCACCAGTACCACTACCACCAGTACCACTACCACCAGTACCAGTGCTACCACCAGTACCACTACCACCAGTACCAGTGATACCACCAGTACCACTACCACCAGTACCAGTGATACCACCAGTACCACTACCACCAGTACCAGTGATACCACCAGTACCACTACCACCAGGACCAGTGATACCACCAGTACCACTACCACCAGGACCAGTGATACCACCAGTACCAGTGCTACCACCAGTACCACTACCACCAGTACCACCACTACTACCAGTACCATCATCACAACCACTAGTACCAATACCACCATCACAGCTACCATTACCAGTGCCATCAACAACTCTCAGAATGGGAGATCGACTTGAGAATGGTCCAGGACGGACCGAAACGTCGTCGTCGTCCCTTCACCTTCTAGTGTGTGGTCTGGTCAACATCAACAAGACAATTTTGCACTACTACCACCATCACCACTATTCTCCGCCCTACCACCACCATCACCTGAGGTATAGACTCATTCCTCTCAATGTTTGCTGATGATGCAAAAAAATTATGAGAAGAATCAAGACGGATGAAGATAGACAGAGACTACAGGATGACCTGGATAAACTGAAGGAATGGTCTAGAAAATGGCTGCTAAAGTTCAACTCAGGAAAGTGTAAAAGTAATGAAATTAGGCGAAGGGAGCAGGAGGCTGAACACAAGGTACCATCTGGGAGGTGAAATCCTACTAGAGTCAAATAGAGAAAGATCTGGGGGTTGATATCACACCGAACCTGTCCCCAGAGGCCCACATCAAAAGTATATCATCAGCGGCATATGCTAGACTGGCCAACATAAGAACTGGCTTTAGAAACTTGTGTAAGGAATCGTTCAGGACCCTGTATACCACTTATGTCTGACCAATCCTGGAATATGCAGCTCCAGCCTGGAGTCCATACCTAGTTAAACACAAGACAAAGTTAGAGAAGATTCAGCGGTATGCCACCAGGCTCGTCCCGGAACCGAGAGGATTGAGCTACGAGGAAAGGCTAAAGGAGCTGAACCTCACGTCCCTGGAAAACAGAAGAGTAAGGGAAGACATGATAACCACCTACAAAATTCTCAGGGGAATTGACAGGGTGGACAAAGACAAACTCTTCAGCACGGGTGGAACACGAACAAGGGGACACAAGTGGAAACTTAGTACCCAAATGAGCCACAGAGACGTTAGATAAGTTTTTCAGTGTCAGAGTAGTTAGTTAATGGAATGCATTAGGCAGTGATGTGGTGGAGGCTGACTCCATACACAGTTTCAAATGTAGATATGATAGAGCCCAGTAGGCTCAGGAACCTGTACACCAGTTGATTGACAGTTGAGAGGCGGGACCAAAGAGCCAGAGCTCAACCCCCGCAAGCACAACTAGGTGAGTACCACTACACCCATCCACCCACCACCACAACACCCATCACTCCCCCCCCCCCACCCCAATACCAACCTCTCGCGCCAAAATTCGGTTTCTTCAAGGTGGGACACACCGACAATGTCCTGCCAAGACTCACCATAGCCGGACACGCCCGAGTCTCGCGGGCCCTTGAGGACGACCTGAGACGCTCGTCGCGGCGGCTACAGGTTCCCGACACCTGTCCATCCACCCGTCAAGGCACAGGTAAAGCCAGAAAGGAGAAAACTTAAAAGGAATTTCTGTTATCTAAATTCACAGCACGTGTAGACACCCTCCGGTGATGCCATACCCGAGGATACAACATATATATATATATTTTTAATTCCCACCAGATCCTCTACCATGCAACATAAACACAATTTACTTTCTCTGAAGTATATTGTAATTTTTTAAGACTAAATAAATAAAAATTTACTTTTAGGGTCTTAAGAGTAAACAAAATAAATAATAATTAGCGGAAGTCTCCAGATGGCAAGAACGTGGCTAAGCATTCATGATCTCGCGTGACGAAATTTACGCCTTGAAACTGGGATTATACAATATGGTTACTGTATCACGCTTATTCTCCTGCACTGTTGAGTGGGTTTACCACAAGACGGTGTTCCTACCATAACTTTGATATCCCGCCCTGTGAAGGCGAGGCCGTCGGGATGTAATGTATTTAAGAGCCAATAATTACTAGGTTTTGTTGCGTGAGCCGGGGCGCTGATGCCATATTGGGACCCATGTATATATATATATATATATAAACTAACACTTTGTGCAGGTATAAATATACACCCACCCCATGGTCCTTCGTGTGTATTACGCACTCTTACCTGTATGACCGCCAGCGTATGTATGCACCGCGCGCATGCTCACACACGCACACACTCATGCTTGCACACACTCATGCTTACACACACACACCTCGTGTGTAACAGTTAGGGCACTGAACTGCTGTCTGGGGCTGTCAGCTGTGTACTGAACCAGTTAACCAACTAACCAATCCTCCTATGTGATCAAACAGCCTAATGACAGTTAGTAACAGTTAGCCACAGGGGCCGGTGGCTGACTGGACAGCATGCTGGACGCGTGATCCTGTGGTCCCGGGTTCGATTCCCGGTGCCGACGAGAAACAATGGGTAGTTTCTTTCACCTTGATGGCCCTGTCACCTAGCAGTAAATAGGTACCTGGGAGTTAGTCAGCTGTCACGGGCTGCTTCTTGGGGTGTGTGTATATGTGTGTTGTGTGGAAAAAAATACTAGTTAGCAACAGTTGAGAGGCGGGCCGAAAGAGCAGAGCTCAACCCCCCGCAAGCACAACTAGGTGAACACACACACACACACACACACACACACACACACACACACACACACAAACACACACACACACAACACACACACACACACACACACACACACACACACACACACACACTCTCTATCTGATGGCTGAGTGGACAGCACGCTGGACACTTATCCAATATATTGGATAAGAGCCGGGATAACAGTGGATAACATGTACACGCCCAAGAGTCACACCAGGAGGTGGTAGCCGGGGGACCAAGAACTAGAGCTCGATCCCACAGCACGGGGCTAGGGGGGGGGGCGTGAAAACAGACCGACACGGTCAATATAATCTCTGGGTTCAGTAAATTATAAATATAATAGCATTGACTTCCATTCTATAGCATTATTCTGTTTCAATAAATACAATTACACAAATGAAGTCAATTGGCTTTAAATATCATTATGTTATTCAGGTTTAAATGTATTTTTAAAAAGTGATTTAAACAATTTATGTTTTTGATTTGCTAAGTTATGCATTATTTATGGATAAAATAATACCATTTAATACACACACACACACACACACACACACACACACACACACACACACACACACACACACACACACACACACACACACTACCGTATACATACAGATGAGTCACAGAGATGTTAGGAAGTTTTCTTTTAGCGTGAGAGTAGTGGGAAAATGGAATGCATTTCAGGAACAGGTTGTGGAAGCAAATACTATTCATAATTTTAAAACCAGGTATGATAGGGAAATGGGACAGGAGTCATTGCTGTAAACAACCGATGCTCGAAAGGCGGGATCCAAGAGTCAATGCTCGATCCTGCAGACACAACTAGGTGAGTACAACTAGGTGAGTACATAGTCGGGAAAGAGGTGAATCACCTCACCTATGGGTTAATAGGCCGATAGCAGCTTACTAATCTCCTACGGGCTCACCATAGCCCGTGCTACTTGGAACTTTTGGTCCGGAGTAGCTGAATCTAACACAACCCCAATAGTACTCTGCAGTGTTGCCATGATGGATGATGGCATATATGGCATGTTCCGTCGTGTTCTCCAAGATGGCAAAGAGTAATTTGGCTGTTGATAGTTAGCTGGGGTTATTTGATATATAAGGCCTCGCCATCTTGAGGTTATCTTGAGATGATTTCGGGGCTTTAGTGTCCCCGCGGCCCGGTCCTCGACCAGGCCTCCACCCCCCAGGAAGCAGCCCGTGACAGCTGACTAACACTCAGGTACCTATTTTACTGCTAGGTAACAGGGGCAAAGGGTGAAAGAAACTCTGCCCATTGTTTCTCGCCGGCGCCCGGGATCGAACCCGGGACCACAGGATCACAAGCTCAGCGTGCTGTCCGCTCGGCCGACCGGCTCCCCATAGTCAATGTCTTTGTCGATTATTTTGGTGTTGTTTGTCAGGATATCTCTGGTGGGATATCAGGATATCTCTAGTGGGATATTAGGATATCTCTAGTGGGATATCAGGATATCTCTGGTGGGATATCAGGATATCTCTGGTGGGAAGTCAGGATATCTCTGGTGATAAATCAGGATATCTCTGGTGGGAAATCAGGATATCTCTGGTGGGATATCAGGATATCTCAGCCATCATGGGAACAATGGGAGGATAACTATTGTTGTAGTTTTAGATTCAACTACTGAGAATACAAAATTCCCAGTAGCACGGGCTATGGCGAGCCCCTGTCTCTGATGTGGCCTTCCACAGAGACAAACAGCCTCTTTTTATAGACATAGAGATAAGATTCTAAATGATGGAAAGATGCTGGGTGACGGCTCGAGCTTCCATCTTTACCCTCCAATGGGAATACTTGAGACATACGGCTTTCAGCCCATCCATCACCTGTATGGATTGATACGTGGATATGCCCCCCCCTACGTGGATATGCCCCCCCCCCCCTACGTGGATAAGGCCCCCCCCCTACTCTGCAGCCACCTTCTTATTTTCCAACAGTCTTCCTCCTGCTGCTGCTCAGGGGAGTTTGGGATAAAGTTTCGCCCAAGACAAGAGCCACCATCTAAGAGGCGACAGACAGACATCACTTCCATTACCATACGGCGCCCAGGGACACGCGGCGCTCCTCCGCTAGTCTCGGGGATTTGACTGTTTTTTCTGGGGGGATTGGGGGGGGGATGGAGGGATTTGGGGAGGGGTCATCTATCGTAGAATGAACAGGGATTGGTCTAAAGCTGGCGTGAAGAGTACTGGTACTTCTGTTATAATAAGCATTATAAAGAGGGAGGGTACCCGGCAATGCCCGGGTCTCTCATCACCTTCCTCTCCTCCCTCTTTCATCTCTTGTTGTTTCCTTATCCCAACCCTCTCTTGCCTTCACCTTCTCTTCAATTTCCCCTCCCCCTCCTCCTCCCCCTCCCTAAAGTCCCCTCTCTCTCACCCCCCTTTCATAATCTTTTCTTATCTCTCTACCTCTCCCCTCCCAATCTTCCCCCCCCCTTCTACATCCCTCTCTCATCTCTCCCACCTCTCTATCTCTCTCCCCCTCTACCCCCAATATAAACTTCCATCAATAACCCCTCCCCCCCCCCTTCTCCACACTACCCCACCTCCATTTCCACACACCCAACCCATCACTGTCCCCCGTCCCCACCATCACTGTAACCACTGTCCCCCGTCCCCACCATCACTGTAACCACTGTCCCCCGTCCCCACCATCACTGTAACCACTGTCCCTCGTCCCCACCATCACTGTAATCACCGTACCCATACATTATCTCCGTCACTGTAATCAAATAGTTGTATTCCGTCTTATAACGTAAATCTTTCAGCATTTAAGCAAATAAAATCTATGGAGTCGGGACTGAACGTTTCACATCTACAGACATCGAGAAGGGGGGGAGAGAGTGGGGGGGGGGAAGGGGACTTTGGGGCGGTATCCCCCTTCCATGTAAGGGGAGGGGGGCGTTGGGGGGAGGGGGCGTTGGGGGGAAGGGGGCTACGAGACATTGTAAACTAAACAAAATGATGATTTAGGGTTTACCTGTGATTCCTCTCTGGGGCAGTTATTCAAAGTAAACCTTTCACTTTATTCGGTAGAAAGGGAGGGGGCGGCAGGGGGGGGATAGGGGGTGGATGGGGGCGGCAGGGGGGGGATAGGGGGTGGATGGGGGAGGGGGGGATAGGGGGAGGGGGGAAGGAAGGGGGGGTGGGGGGGGTCATCGTATATTAATAAAGGGTTAGGATCTAACGTTCCTCCATGGAGAATTGGTCCGGAGTTCAGGTGTAGTGTAGCTGGAGTTTTATCTCTATTTCAGCCGGGGCTTTACTGAGAGCTTATCTGTGGCTTAGCCCAGGCGTCAATGGCAGGTTCCTGTACACTTTTATTAATGGTTTTGCTTTGTGGCTCACTTTGAACACTTCAACACTTTCCTTGGCTTTTAAAAGGTTTTTTTTATATGCAGTTAACCTAGGTTCCTAGGATCAATGTCCCCTACGGTCCGGTCTCTGAACAGGCTGTATGACGCCACTATACACAACCTGATGTATGAATAACAGCCTCCTTGATCAAGTACACTCTGAAAGTGTTTACCAAGTTCTGCTTTGAGGGTCCAAATCCAGACCTTTGGATCTGTTGTTGTTTAATTCTATCTACTGCAGCCCTACTTTTAAACGCCACCAGCAAGCCTAAACTGATGCTGGGGCCCAGGACATGAAGCACCACAAGCCCATGTATGTGAGCTGCACTAGGCGACTACACTACACCTGCCACACCACTAGCAGAGAGAGAGAGAGAGAGAGAGAGAGAGAGAGAGAGAGAGAGAGAGAGAGAGAGAGAGAGAGAGAGAGAGAGAGAGAGAGAGAGAGAGAGAGAGAGAGAGAGAGAGAGAGGAGAGAGAGAGGGAGAGAGAGAGAGAGAGAGAGAGAGAGAGAGAGAGAGAGAGAGAGAGAGAGAGAGAGAGACAGAGAGAGTGAAAGCACACGAAGTAGAAAGATTGAGGGGTGGTGGGGAAAGGGTTAAAGGGTTGACTGTTTTTTCAGAGGTGGCAGGGGTTGGGGGAGGGGGAGAGAGAGAAGGGAGTAGGAGAGTAAAGGGGGCAAGAAGGGTAGAGGAGGAAGGGAAGGGGCCGCCAGCCCGGCACGAGAGGCAGCTACACACACACACACACACCACAAACGGGGCAAAACTGTTAATACTCCCCAGATGCGACATGTTCCTGCTCGCTCCCCTCACCCTCGTGCCTGGCCCGGGAGCCTCTGAGGGTTAACTGCTGACTGCAAGTGGCTACTGGAGTTCAACCCTATCAAGTGCAGAACAATGAAGGGAAGGCTGGAGGAAGCGAGGAAGAGGAGGTACTCACAGTACAGGGAGGAGACCCAGTACTTGAGTTATCATGCATGTAGCAATATCTCCTCCTACATACAGGAGGAGATACTCCTAGGTAACGTCCTCTTCTTGAAGGAATAAACCAATTAACAATACGATGGATTAGTACCAATTATTGAACCATAATATTGACGTTTTCTATGCATCGGCCTCAATAGGTTGGGTGAGTTGCTTGGGTTGGTAGGTTTCTGTTTAGACAAAACAGTTGTATTTTGTTACGGAGAGGCAATCTTACCACAGCTCTAGGCCCAACCACTTGGGCTGGACGGTAGAACGATGGTTTCGCTTCATGCAGGTCGCCGTTCAATCCCCCGACCGTCCAAGTAGTTGGGCACCATTCCTTTCCCTCCGTCCCATCTGCCAATCCTTATCCTGACCCCTTCCCAGTGCTCAATAGTCGTAATGGCGTGGCGCTTTCCACTTATAATTTCCCTTCCCCTAGTCATGAGATATACCCAGACGGGTTCAAGGAGGTGACAGGTTATCTTGAGATGATTTCGGGGCTTTTTAGTGTCCCCGCGGCCCGGTCCTTGACCAGGCCTCCACCCCCAGGAAGCAGCCCGTGACAGCTGACTAACACCCAGGTACCTATTTTACTGCTAGGTAACAGGGGCATAAGGTGAAAGAAACTCTGCCCATCGTTTCTCGCCGGCGCCTGGGATCGAACCCGGGATCACAGGATCACAAGTCCAGCGTGCTGTCCGCTCGGCCGACCGGCTCCATTCACACTCACAGGTGAGTGTGAAGGCTGTCAGGAAGGTTGGTAGACAGTGACAGTACCGACACAGTACTTACAACTCACCAGAGTACTAGGCAAGTGCCACCAGTTGACCAGAGATGAAGCAGACTTCATACGTGGCTTCAAAAGTCATGATGAATACCAATGACACAAGATGAGTTAGCAAGGGGGAGGAAACCAACAGGAGAAAGCGTCAAGCCATTACGACAATATATCACTCGGAAGGGATGTGGACAAGGATTTGGGATGGGAAGGGGGGGGGGGGGAAGGAAGGGAAGGGAATTGTCGGGAAAGCGCCAAGCCATGACGACTATATAGCACTGGGAAGGGATCAGGATTAGGATTTGGGATGGGACGGGGAGGGAAGGAATGGTGTCCAATCACTTGGATGGTCGGGGATTGAACACCGACCTGCATGAAGCTCACCCCCCCCCCTGTCTCCCTCGCGGATAGGTAAGCACACAGCTCCTTTCTCCCATCATCCCCCTACTCTCATCCCCCTCCTCTAATGACGTCACGTAAACGATCGACCATTCATGAGACCGACACGAGGGAAGGGGAGAGGGAAGGGGAGGTAGAGGGATTGGAGGGGGGGAAGGGGTTAAGAAGGCGAGGTAGAGGGGGGGGGGGATAGAGGGCGGGTGGATGGGGTTGAGGGAGGCTGGTGTAAGGGAGGAGGAGAAAGAGATGGGGCGGGTAATGATAGCTCCTTACCTAACAAGTCACAGAGGGCAAGTTTGCCTCTTTATGTCGGAAGACGGGGAGGGGTTGGTGGGAGGGGGGAGAGGGGAAGGAGGAGGGGGGGAGAGATGAGGAATATGTTGAGGGTAGGGCTGGAGGGGTAGGTAGGGGGGGGGAGGCAGGGGGTATGTGTTCTTGATAGCTCTGAGGTGTAGAGGACGAGGCAGTAAAGTTAAGAAATGGGGTGTGGTGGGGGTGTAAGGTGGGTGGGGCTGGGGGGGGGCAGCAAGAGGAGGGAGGGGTGCCAGGGAGGGGGGAGGGGGTGCCAGGGAGGGGGGGGAGGGGAGGGGTAAACATGACGTAAACACAGGGCAGAGCTGGCATCACCGCCAGGATTATGAGGAATATTAAATTTCAAAGGCGCCACTAATTGAAAATCTTGAGTAATGTCTTTCACCGGGCGAAGACGCAAGGTGCCAGGTGACCCTGGGGTGTAGGGGAAGGTACCAGGTGACCCGGGGTGTAGGGGAGGGTGGCAGGTGACCTGGGTGTAGGGGAGGGTGCCAGGTGACCCGGGGTGTTGGGGAAGGTACCAGGTGACCCGGGGTGTAGGGGAAGGTACCAGGTGACCCGGGGTGTAGGGGAGGGTGCCAGGTGACCCTGGGTGTAGGGGAGGATGGCAGGTGACCCGGGGTGTAGGGGAAGGTGCCAGGTGACCCGGGGTGTAGGGGAGGGTGCCAGGTGACCCGGGGTGTAGGGGAGGGTGGCAGCAGACAGAGGAGAATCAGTAGATTGACGGTTGAGAGGCGGGACCAAAGAGCCGGAGCTCAACCCCCGCAGACGCGTACGCGAGGACAATATTTAGGGGAGTCGCAGTCTACGAGCCTGAGTTCGATTCCTGCCCTAGACAAAAACAAATGGGCAGACTTTATTTTATAAAATAAGGAGCAAAATACATACGTGAGGTCAGACTTAGTCTAGTAGACAACCGACGGTTAGAAAGGCGGGGCCCAAGAGCTAACAGCTTGATCCTACAGCCACAAATAGTAAATACACACTGTGTGTGTCTGTCCTCTCTGGTCGTTAAATTTTATTCACATAAATTCTGTCTACAAATGATACCTATGGGCGCCTGACAGCTGAGTGGACAGCGCTTCGGATTCGTAGTCCTGAGGTTCCGGGTTCGATCCCCGGTGGAGGCGGAGACAAATGGGCAAAAAGTTTTTTTCACCCTAATGCTCCTGTTACCTAGCAGGAAATAGGTACCTGGGAGTTAGACAGCTGCTACGGGCTGCTTCCTGGGGAGTGTGTAACAAAAAGGAGGCCCTGGTCGAGGACGTGGCCGCGGGGACGCTAAGCCCCGAAATCATCTCAAGATAACCTAAAGAAGATGCATGAATGTATTGGTCCATCCATCAATCACCACTCATCCACCTATCACCCACCTTCCACCCATCAATCAGCGACAACATCTATCGTCCATTATTCATCCATCTATCCACCGAACATCCACCTAACTCATAACTTCACCAATCCACTATTAATTAAGTCTATCCGCTCGTCTATTTACCCAACCATCCACCTGTCAATCAATTCATCTATCCCCTTCTACCCCCCCCCCCCCCACACCTCACATTACATGGTATTCGAACCCACTGAAACAGACTTAAAAAGAGAATCGAATTCCATTTGGAACACCTCAAGTCCTTAATTCAATCTTGTCTCAGCGGGTGACTGGCTTTCTCAGACGTTGGTGGGGTCGTTCATGGTGGTCTCGTTGGTGGGGGGTCGTTCATGGGGGTCTGGTTGGTGGGGGGCCGTTCATGGTGGTCTCGTTGGTGGGGGGTCGTTCATGGTTGTCTGGTTGGTGGAGGGTCGTTCATGGGGGTCTGGTTGGTGGGGGGTCGTTCATGGTGGTCTCGTTGGTGGGGGTCGTTCATGGTGGTCTCGTTGGTGGGGGGTCGTTCATGGTGGTTTGGTTGGTGGGGGTCGTTCATGGTGGTTTGGTTGGTGGGGGTCGTTCATGGTGGTCTGGTTGGTGGGGGGTCGTTCATGGTGGTCTGGTTGGTGGGGGTCGTTCATGGTGGTCTCGTTGGTGGGGGTCGTTCATGGTGGTCTGGTTGGTGGGGGGTCGTTCATGGTGGTCTGGTTGGTGGGGGGTCGTTCATGGTGGCCTCGTTGGTGGGGGGTCGTTCATAGGGGTCTGGTTGGTGGGGGGTCGTTCATGGTGGTCTGGTTGGTGGGGGTCGTTCATGGTGGTCTCGTTGGTGGGGGGTCGTTCATGGTGGTTTGGTTGGTGGGGGTCGTTCATGGTGGTCTCGTTGGTGGGGGGGTCGTTCATGGTGGTCTGGTTGGTGGGGGTCATTCATGGTGGTCTGGTTGGTGGGGGTCGTTCATGGTGGTCTGGTTGGTGGGGGTCGTTCATGGTGGTCTCGTTGGTGGGGGTCGTTCATGGTGGTCTGGTTGGTGGGGGGTCGTTCATGGTGGTCTGGTTGGTGGGGGTCGTTCATGGTGGTCTGGTTGGTGGGGGTCGTTCATGGTGGTCTGGTTGGTGGGGGGTCGTTCATGGTGGTCTCGTTGGTGGGGGTCGTTCATGGTGGTCTCGTTGGTGGGGGTCGTTCATGGTGGTCTCGTTGGTGGGGGATCGTTCATGGTGGTCTGGTTGGTGGGGGGTCGTTCATGGTGGTCTCGTTGGTGGGGGTCGTTCATGGTGGTCTCGTTGGTGGGGGGTCGTTCATGGTGGTCTGGTTGGTGGGGAGGTCGTTCATGGTGGTCTCGTTGGTGGGGGGTCGTTCATGGTGGTCTCGTTGGTGGGGGGTCGTTCAAGGTGGTCTCGTTGGTGGGGGGTCGTTCATGGTGGTCTTGACGGGGGGGAGTCGTTCACAATGGTCTTGACGGGGGGGGGGTCGTTCACAATGGTCTTGACGGGGGGGGGGGGGCGTTCACAATGGTCTTGACGGGGGGGTCGTTCACAATGGTCTTGACGGGGGGGGGTCGTTCACAATGGTCTTGACGGGGGGGGGGTCGTTCACAATGGTCTTGACGGAGGGGGGGGTCGTTCACAATGGTCTTGACGGAGGGGGGGTCGTTCACAATGGTCTTGACGGAGGGGGGGGGTCGTTCACAATGGTCTTGACGGAGGGGGGGTCGTTCACAATGGTCTTGACGGAGGGGGGGGTCGTTCACAATGGTCTTGACGGGGGGGGGTCGTTCACAATGGTCTTGACGGAGGGGGGGGGTCGTTCACAATGGTCTTGACGGAGGGGGGGGGGTCGTTCACAATGGTCTTGACGGGGGGGGGGGTCGTTCACAATGGTCTGGCCTGAGGACCGGTCTGCCATTGTTGCCAACTGGGGCGCAGCAATATACTTCGTTATCCATTACTCGTTATCTTGAGGTTATTTGTGAGGCTCAGTTATGCAGGGAGGCTGTTAGTGCCCCGTGAGGCTGCTGTCGGGGTGGTGGGTAACACCGTGAGGCTGCTGTCGGGGTGGTGGGTAACACCGTGAGGCTGCTGTCGGGGTGGTGG
Source organism: Procambarus clarkii (assembly GCF_040958095.1). Classification (NCBI taxonomy): domain Eukaryota; kingdom Metazoa; phylum Arthropoda; class Malacostraca; order Decapoda; family Cambaridae; genus Procambarus; species Procambarus clarkii. Next base: position 25,888,017 of record NC_091207.1, read on the forward strand.
GTAACCCCATGAGGCTGCTGTCGGGGTGGTGGGTAACCCCATGAGGCTGCTGTCGGGGTGGTGGGTAACCCCATGAGGCTGCTGTCGGAGTAGTGGGTAACACCATGAGGCTGCTGTCGGGGTGGTGGGTAACCCCATGAGGCTGCTGTCGGGGTGGTGGGTAACCCCATGAGGCTGCTGTCGGGGTGGTGGGTAACCCCATGAGGCTGCTGTCGGGGTGGTGGGTAACCCCATGAGGCTGCTGTCGGGGTAGTGGGTAACACCCCCCTCCCCCCTCTCTCTCTCTCTCTCTCTCTCTCTCTCTCTCTCTCTCTCTCTCTCTCTCTCTCTCTCTCTCTCTCTCTCATATCCCACATCTCTCTTCAAAAATAAAGAAATCTAACAGAGTACAGAACACAAGACAATCCCGCCTCTTCACATAAGGACAACAACAAAAACAACATGTAAAGGATCTTGAAATACTCATGTAGGTCGTCCAAACGTTCATTTTGCACGAAGCAAACCTAGCATCAGCCAGGACAATTATAGAAGGGACTATATGAGCTCTCAAATGCCAAGATGTTTTAAACCATGTTCCTGCTTTCCGAATGGCCTGTGTTTTCCTACCCGCCTTGAGCACTGCTATGTACTCTCGTGCCTATTCGTATAAGAATGCGTATTTCGTATTTCGTACGAAATAGGGAGCACGACTGGCACGGATAGACACGATAAAGCACCTGAATTAAAGCTCTCAAAATTGTACTCCCTGGAAATGAGACGAGGGGGGGGGGGTGAGGTAATTTATACACAGGAGGTACTGGAAGGCTTCTGATGTGCTAGAGAAACTGACACCCCCCTCTCTAACACCTGCAACATACGCAGCCAGCAAACACAAGCTACCCACAGTTTCATTTTACTCTAGTCACTTTGATACAACATTGAAATTGAAATTGAAATAAGATTATTGAGGTGTAAATA
>NC_091207.1:25891473-25943104 GCF_040958095.1 Procambarus clarkii
ACCCTGTCGATTCCCTTGAGAATCTTGAATGTGGTGATCATGTCCCCCCTAACTCTTCTGTCTTCCAACGAAGTGAGGTTCAATTCCCGTAGTCTCTCCTCGTCACACACACACACACACTGTGTGTGTGTGTGTGTGTGTGTGTGTGTGTGTGAGTGTGCGCCAGGCCTTCATATGGACGGTCGACTTGATTTCCCGCCTATCTTAGTGTTGAGCGGACGGCCCCGGATACCAGCCGGCTGAGGAATTGACTGATTGCTGACGGAGTCCTGTCGCAGCTTGAGGCATAATTGTTACAGTGGCATGACTTGGGAAGTTACACGCCTGTGTTGGTCTAACTTTCAAAAGTTGCAAGACTTAGTGTGGCATAAATAAATAGGTGTGATATCAAAGGTTAAAGGATAGATTTTTTTATGTCTTAAACTATTTTCGAAATTCAGGGGTTTCAATGGCTTATTGTTGTTGTTATCATGATTGGGTTGTGGTTTAATGAATGGTGGTTGACAGGTTAGGGACCTTCACTGTTACCAGGCTACTAGCAGTGACTAGGTGGTGGTAGTGCCTAGGTGGTGGTGGTGCCTAGGTGGTGGTGGTGCCTAGGTGGTGGTGGTGCCTAGGTGGTGGTGGTGCCTGGGTGGTGGTGGTGCCTAGGTGGTGGTGGTGCCTAGGTGGTGGTGGTGCCTGGGTGGTGGTGCCTAGGTGGTGGTGGTGCCTAGGTGGTGGTGGTGCCTAGGTGGTGGTGGTGCCTGAGTGGTGGTAGTGCCTGGGTGGTGGTGCCTAGGTGGTGGCGCCTAGGTGGTGGTGGTGCCTAGGTGGTGGTGGTGCCTAGGTGGTGGTGGTGCCTGGGTGGTGGTGCCTAGGTGGTGGTGGTGCCTAGGTGGTGGTGGTGCCTAAGTGGTGGTGGTGCCTGAGTGGTGGTAGTGCCTGGGTGGTGGTGCCTAGGTGGTGGCGCCTAGGTGGTGGTGGTGCCTAGGTGGTGGTGGTGCCTAGGTGGTGGTGGTGCCTGGGTGGTGGTGCCTAGGTGGTGGTGGTGCCTAGGTGGTGGTGGTGCCTAGGTGGTGGTGGTGCCTGAGTGGTGGTAGTGCCTGGGTGGTGGTGCCTAGGTGGTGGTAGTGCCTAGGTGGTGGCGCCTAGGTGGTGGTGGTGCCTAGGTGGTGGTGGTGCCTAGGTGGTGGTGCCTAGGTGGTGGTGGTGCCTAGGTGGTGGTGGTGCCTGGGTGGTGGTGCCAGGGTGGTAGCAGTGCCTGGGTGGTGGTGCCTAGGTGGTGGTAGTGCCTAGGTCGTGGTGCCTAGGTGGTGGTGGTGCCTAGGTGGTGGTGGTGCCTAGGTGGTGGTGGTGCCTGAGTGGTGGTAGTGCCTGGGTGGTGGTGCCTAGGTGGTGGTAGTGCCTCATAACCATATCACAGTCTCTTAAAGCTGAAAGAATCATATAAATTCCAGGAGAGACAAAGAATGCCAAAAAAACAGCAGTGAAATCGAGAGGAATACAAAATTATTTCTCAGCCCGAGGGCGCCTGACAGCTGGGTGGACAGCGCTTCGGATTCGTAGTCCTGAGATGCCGGGTTCTATCCCCGGTGGAGGCGGAGACAAATGGGCAAAATGTTTCTTTAATCCTGATGGCCCTGTTACCTAGCAGTAAATAGGTACCTGGGAGTTAGACAGCTGCTACGGGCTGCTTCCTGGAAGTGGAGGCCTGGTCGAGGACTGGGCCGCGGGGACGCTAAGCCCCGAAATCTTCTCAAGAAGAAGAAGATTTTGCTGTATTGATAGTACTTATAGTAACAATGAGCACCATAGTGTATATACCCACCAAAAAACAAATTAGAAAGTACAAATCGCCACTATTGAGTTGGACAAACAGGAAAACTATTTTTTACTTGTGTTGCTTTGACAAACTAAACTAACCTAACCTAACCTTCCTAGGCCTAATACACGATATACGAGGCCTAATATAGTACATATGTGTGCTATACTAGGCCTAGGAATATTTAAGTTTGTTTTAGCTTATTTTTTTTATAAAACAAGTCCTTACTAGTCAGTATACTACTCTCTAAAAGCTAAATACCTACGAATTGATGACTATTGACGACAGTCACACTAGGTACTGTCTAAACAGGAGGACGGGTTGTCTCTGTACAACGTGTGGCACAACAACTACCTCACCACTGGGCCCCCCCCGGGGCCAGGTTTGACTTGTGAGAGCTTGGTCCAACTGGCTGTTGCTTGGAGCGGCGCTGTTGTCACAACGTCTAAATAACTCTGGACAACATGGGGAGAGAACAGGGCGCTCCTGCCTCTCACAACTACATAGGTGCCACGGAAGACAAGTAAAACCCAATATATATATTTGGGGTTTTACTTGTCTTAAACATTTAAACATCCAGATTTCGCGAAATTAAGTTTTCGCGAAATTTGTCAATATAACCAGATTTCGCGAAAATTTAATTTCGACATGTGTGACCATGGTGTTATTGCGCCGAACATGTGCACAAAAAGGTATTACTGGCAGAGTAGGAAGAAGGATTTTGAGATATATACAAGAGTTGTTACATTCTTGTAGAGCCACTAGTACGCGTAGCGTTTCGGGCAAGTCCTTAATCCTATGGTCCCTGGAATACGATCCCCTGCCGCGAAGAATCGTTTTTTCATCCAAGTACACATTTTACTGTTGCGTTAAACAGAGGCTACAGTTAAGGAATTGCGCCCAGTAAATCCTCCCCGGCCAGGATACGAACCCATGACATAGCGCTCGCGGAACGCCAGGCGAGTGTCTTACCACTACACCACGGAGACTGCTGAATTCTTAATTTGCTAATGAACAGATACCAAAGAAGACACAGCAAACTTCCAGACTGATATAAATCAGATCTTCCAGAAAGCCGCAGGAAATATCATGCTGTGTAATGAAGTCTCAGCGCTGTGGTTATCTTGAGTTATCTTAAGATGATTTCGGGGCTTTTTAGTGTCCCCGCGGCCCGGTCCTCGACCAGGCCTCCACTCCCCAGGAAGCAGCCCGTGACAGCTGACTAACACCCAGGTACCTATTTTACTGCTAGGTAACAGGGGCATAGGGTGAAAAAACTCTGCCCATTGTTTCTCGCCGGCGCCTGGGATCGAACCCGGGACCACAGGATCACAAGTCCAGCGTGCTGCCCGCTCGGCCGACCGACTCCCTATTATTAAACTAAACTATCAAAACGGAAACCACATATAAAACACATCAAATCAAACTAGAAAAAAATCAATATAAAAGATTTGTGAGCAATCATGCGGCGAACCTTACTTACTTGAACAAATCCACAAGGGCCGTGACGAGGATTCGAACCTGCGTCCGGGAGCATCCCAGACGCTGCCTTAATCGACTGAGCTACGATAGGGTTAAAAAAAGAGTCTGGGATGCTCCCGGACGCAGGTTCGAATCCTCGTCACGGCCCTTGTGGATTTGTTCATTTGATGCATCACGTTAGTGTGATCTCTGTGTGTCTTACTTATTTACTTTTAATAAAGAACACAATAAAGTGGATAAGTAGAACCTTCCAAACCAAGGACACCATACCAATGGTGAACACTGTTACTCTGGAACACTATACTCTGGAAACACAAACCGAAACTGTCTCTATTTTCCGCTTGTTACAACTTTTAATAAAGTTGTTACATCTTGGCTTAACGTGTTTATGACGTATTAGAACGTTGTTACAACTTGCTATATTGGTTGTTATAACTGGTTAGGTGTTAAAACTTGTTCGAACGTTGTACCAACGTCGTAGTTTCGGTGTGTGTTTGGCGGGACCTAGAGAGTATAGATAGTATATTATAGAGAGTATAGATAGAATATAGATAGTATATATATATATATATATATATATATATATATAGTATATAGAGAGTATAATAGAGAGCACTATATAGTGCTCTCTAAGGTGGAATATTGTCCCACAGCCCCACTCAAAGTTGCAGAATTTGCTGACCCAGAACATCGCCCAAATCCATTCAGTAAAACATCTAAATTATTACCACCGCATAAATGTCTCTATCTTCATTCTCGCCAGCCCCGGGCCACGTACATAATAATTTACACTTAAAATACCTGAGGGGATTTATTCCACATTTGCATACAGCAGAGGCAGAGTTTCTTTCATCCTATGCCCCTGTTACCTAGCAGTAAAATAGGTACCTGGGTGTTAGTCAGCTGTCACGGGCTGCTTCCTGGGGGTGGAGGCCTGGTCGAGGACCGGGCCGCGGGGACTCTAAAGCCCCGAAATCATCTCACGCTAACCTCAAGAAGAAGATAGCAATAATTGCTAACGAGTGCATGAGGCACGATAGAATGAGAAAAATATGAGAAACAAAATATTATTTTTTATAAACAAATTAAAAAATGAGAATGAAAAAAATAGTACTGAAGAAGGAAGGAAGGAATTATCAAGGGAAAGCGCCAAGCCATTACGACTATATAGCACTAGGAAGGGGTCAGGATAAGGATTTGGGATGGGACTGGGGGAGGGGGGAAGGAATGGTGCCCAACCACTTGGACGGTCGGAGATTGAACGCCGACCTGCATGAAGCGAGACCGTCGCTCTACCGTCCAGCCCAAGTGGTTGGGTTTAGTACTGAAGAGACATTTCAGTAAACTTGTAGGCACCAAGGCTCTCCATCCCTCACCCTTTAGATATAAGGGGTATAAGGGGTAACTAACCCCCCCCCCCACCCTTTTCGTGATTCCGTCAAGAGAGAACCCACTGATAGCCTCCAAAGGTCACCTGGTCAACCAGGCTGTTATTCCTCCGCCAGATTACATCAATAAACTGTCGTACTAAAACGCCCATATCCTAACCTACCAGAGAACCTAAAACAGAAAACGGGACAGTCATACAACCATAATATTGTATGGTTGTATGGCGTGTCACAGAGAGGAGTCAAGGTCGGCCCACATGCCCCCCCCCCTCTTGAAAAGGGGGGGGCATGTGGGCAAGGGCACCCAAAATACATCACAGCACCCAAAACAGAACACGGCCCAATAATACAACACAGCACCCAAAATACATGACAACACGCACAATAGAACATGGCCCAATAATACAACACAGCACCCAAAATACATGACAACACGCACAACAGAACACGGCCCAATAATACAACACAGCACCCAAAATACATGACAACACTCACAATAGAACATGGCCCAATAATACAATACAGTACCCAAACACAAGATAGCACCCTAAACATGTACAATATCCTAACCCAACACTGAGACATTACCCGGCGATGCCGCGGCTCTCCTTGCCCTTGGAGAAGCAAGTGCCTAATTCGTGGACACCATTTGTAGTAATTACTTAAGTGCCGCTTGAGGGAGGTGGTTGGAACGTGTTAAGGAGCTAGCTGTCTCTTTTGGTAGGATAAGAGGAGGAGGAGCACGGGGGGGGGGGGGAGGAGGAGGAGGAGGAGCACGGGGGGGAGGAGGAGGAGGAGGGGGGAAGGTTCTCTAATCCACCACGGCACTAATGTTGCTTAATATTAAAGTTACCTTATTTCTAATGGATACAAGACTCATTCCCTGGCTAGGTGAATGGGTCTCTTGGGGTGTTGGGGGGGGGGCAAGCTTCACGTTGAGCTGAGGTAGGATAACAGCTATTGCTTGCAGTTTCACTACGAACCTCAGTGATATTCATAATGGAACTCTAGTCATAGTTTAGGAATATAGTGGGTCAGGCTTCACACGAGCTGACGAGCGATAATAATCTTGCTTGCTTGTAGTTTCACAAGGTATTAGTGTAAAAAAAAAGAATCACACACACACACACACACCTGGTAGCCTGGCGGATAGCGCGCAGGACTCCTAATTCTGTGGCGCGGGTTCGATTCCCGCACCTGGCAGAACCAAATGGGCAAAGTTTCTTTCACTCTGAATGCCCCTGTTACCTAGCAGTAAATAGGTACCTGGGAGTTAGTCAGCTGTCACGGGCTGCTTCCTGAGGTGTGTGTGTGTGTGTGTGTGTGTGTGTGTGTGTGTGTGTGTGTGTGTGTGTGTGTGTGTGTGTGTGTGTGTATGTGTGTGTGTGTGTGTGTGTGTGTGTGTGTGTGTGTGTGTGTGTGTGTGTGTGGTGTGGAGAAAAAAAAAGTAGTTAGTAAACAGTTGATTGACAGTTGAGAGGCGGGCCGAAAGAGCAAAGCTCAACCCCCGCAAACACAACTAGGTGAATACACACACACACACACATACACACACACACACACACACACACACACACACACACACACACACACACACACACACACACACACACATACACACACACACACACACACACACACACACACACACACACACACACACACACACACACCCACACCCCTCCTGTGCTCCATTAATCATTACAACTCTGCATCTGTCATTGTTTAACAGTCATTAATTCTGCCAACCATAAAGACCTTTGGTAGATCATCTGAGAACACGTCGTCAACTACCTCTAAATTAATGCCATAAATGTATAAAATGAACACTATCTCACGCACACGTACGCACGCGCGCGTAAACACAAACACATACATTCACAAGCATTGACTCTGTCTGTGTGTGTGTGTGCACGCACACACTTGCCTGTGTGTGTGTGCTTACGAGTGCGTGCGTGTAATCACGTGCGTGTGTTAAAGAATTAACCTGAGGGAATCACGCACTCATTAAAACCCACATTTAATCTTGATACAAATACCTTCAGTATGAGGTAATGAGGTCAGCAGGTTACACCGAGAGAGAGAGAGAGAGAGAGAGAGAGAGAGAGAGAGAGAGAGAGAGAGAGAGAGAGAGAGAGAGAGAGAGAGAGAGAGAGACAGAGACACTCTCTCTTTCTCTCTCTCTCTCTCTCTCTCTCTCTCTCTCTCTCTCTCTCTCTCTCTCTCTCTCTCTCTCTCTCTCTCTCTCTCTCTCTCTCTCTCTCACACACTAAGTCACCTTCATGAATGAAATACGAATAAGGGGAGATGGGATAACAACGAACACTATATTAAGATCAACTGTCAAGATGAACAAAGAGCCACTGTTCAAAGTGAGAACAGTAAGCACCATAGAACAACGGGTGGAAGCTGGAGACACACACACACACACACACACACACACACACACACACACACACACACACACACACACACACACACACACACACACACACACACACACACACATGATCGGCTCACATGTCCCGTCGGTTCATAAAGATTTATAGTAAAAGTCTTACGTTTTAATATGTAACAAGAGGACATTGTTGAGGCATGTTCAATGATCATCTGTAAAGGGAGATATGACAACACACACGAACATATGAAAGTGGTTTCATTAGCTGTTCAAGTACTGGGAAGGCGGGAACAGAGAACTGTTACAGGGCCCCATGTAAGCACATCTAGGTGAGTACATCCATGTGAGTGTACACACACACACGCAGGCGGGATCCAAGAGCCAATGTTCGAATCGTCAAGCACACATAGGTGAGTACACAAACACACAAACGCACGCACGCACACTATATTACTAATCATGGGAGACTTAAATCACGGAGAGATAGACTGGGAAGCGAGCCACCCCCCAGAGAGACGGAGGCAGCACCAAGGGATATACAGAGACGGTTCAAGTTCAAGACACCACCGGAGGACACAGACTCAAGCTAAGCAGTCTATCGAAAGCTTTGTACAGCGGGTATACTCACCTAAATATGCTTGCCGGGTCGAGCTCGGCTCCTGGCCCCGCCTTCCTAACGTTTTTTAATAAAATGACTCGTTTCTCACGCTTTATCATATTTATATTGACAATTTTCAATCGGATTAGCTTCACTGACTTCTGCATCTAATCTGCGTCTCCAGTTTCCATCTCTGAGCCGTTGTTCTGCTGTTCTTGTGGGTGAACAACTCTGCTTTGTCTAATTTGTCAGTTTTCCCTTAGAATCATTAATGTTGTTATCATGTGTACCCCAATCTCTCCTTTCCTCCAGTGTGGTAAGTTCTAGTTCTTTCAGACTTTCCTTATAGCTCAATCCCCTCAGCTCTAGAACGAGTCTAGTTGCATATCTTTGGCCCTTTTCTAGATTCTCCTTGTCCCTTTTCCGGTAAGGTTTCCATTCTGGTACGTGTGTGTGTGTGTGTGTGTGTGTGTGTGTGTGTGTGTGTGTGTGTGTGTGTGTGTGTGTGTGTGTGTGTGTGTGTGTGTGAGTGACCCTGAGGAAGGTGTGGGTGAGGCCCCGGGGGAACAACAAGACCCGGACCCGGACCCGAGGGGCATGTCAACAACACACCGCCGAGAACACACACAACACTACCCCTCCCCGTCAAGACACCTCTAAGACACCTTGCAAGGCGGTGCTTGGGACACCGTACACAGCACACGCCACACATTGACATCGTTTTGTCGGGGGACAATATATATATATATATATATATATATATATATATATATATATATATATATATATATATATATATATATATATATATATATATATATATATGTATGTATACTGTGTGTGTGTACTCACTAGGAACAAATGTTGAGAAAACCCATAGGACCAGAGAAGGGAGCGAGGGGACATAATCGAGACATTCAACATTATCAGAGCAAATACACAAGACGAGAATAATAAATGCTGAGACTAGGAGACAATAGAAGACCTGCCGGAGACCGCATGTTCCACCAGGCTGTAGTGAATCATTACAAATTAAAAAAAAAAAACTGTAAACATAATTGACATAGTTTACAAATTGTCCCGTAAATAAATCATTTCTTTAGGACATGTAATAATAACAGGCAAACACGAGTAAATATAATTATAAATGATGTACTACACGATCAAAAATGACGAGACCCCCATTATGACATGATATTGAATACATTAAATAAATTGTAATTGGTTTTTGTCCGCAAGTTTACCAACATTAATAGACGCATTACAAACGACAGTAGACGTAAAAAGTAGATTTATTTAAAGCGGAAAATCATTAAGGATACATATAGTTTGATATATAACTAACATAAAACGGAGTATTAAATGAAATTATACATATTTATTCTGCCTTTGCGCGCGAGCAGACACACACACACACACACACACACACACACACACACACACACACACACACACACACACACACACGTTAGGGGCCTGACGGCTCAGTGGACAGCGCTCGGGATTCGTAGTCCTAAGGTTCCGGGTTCGATCCCCAGCGGAGGCGGAAACAAATGAGCAGTTTCTTTCATTTCACCCCGATGCTCCTTTTCACCTAGCAGTAAATAGGTACCTGGGAGTTAGACAGCTGCTACGGGCTGCTTCCTGTGTGTGTGTGTGTGTGTGTGTGTGTGTGTGTGTGTGTGTGTGTGTGTGTGTGTGTGTGTGTGTGTGTGTGTGTGTGTGTGTGTGTGTGTGTGTGTGTGTGTGTGTGTGTGTGTGTGTGTGTGTGTGTGTGTGTGTGTGTGTGTGTGTGAAATAAAATTAGTTAGTAGTTAGTAACAGTTGGTTGATTGACAGTTGAGAGGCGGGCCGAAAGAGCAGAGCTCACCCTCGTAAGCACAACTAGGTGAATACACTACAGGAAAGAGGTGGTTAGGTTGACTGTGTCTATTTGGACCTAAAAAAGGACTTTTGACAGAGTCCCACACAAGAGGCTGTTCTGGAAACTGGAACATGCTGGAGGGGTGACAGGGAGACTTTTGACATGGATGAAACATTTTCTGACTGACAGACAGATGTGGGCAGTAAACAGAGACAATGTATTTGATTGGAGGAGTGTTACTAGCGGAGTACCACAGGGCTCAGTTCTTGCACCAGTAATGTTTACCATCTACATAAACCATCTTCCAGAAGGAATACAGAATTATTTGAACATGTTTGCGGATGAGGCTAAGATACTGGGAAAGATAGGAGACCCAGACGACTGTAATGCCCTTCACATTGATCTAGATAAAATAAGTGTTTGGAACATCAAGTGGCAAATGGAATTCGATGTGAATAAATGCCATGTTATGGAATTGGAGAAAACAGACCACACACAACTTACAAATTATGTGGAAAGGAATTACAAAACTCTTATAAGGAACGAGACTTAGAGGGGTGGTTTTGGATAGTAAGCTGTTCCCAGAGGAACACATAAACACCATAGTGAGAGGAGCGTATGCGTCGCTTTCCAGCTTCAGACTTGCTTTTAATTATATGGATGGTGAAATACTAAAGGAACTGTTCATGACCTTCGTGAGACCAAAACTGGACTATGCAGCAGCTGTATGGTGCCCAAATCTCAAGAAGCACATCAGTAAACTGGAAAAGGTGCAATGGCATGCTACAAAATGACTTCCGGAACAGAGAAACAAGAATTACGAGGAGAGACTAGAGGCGTTAAACATGCCAAAACTAGAAGATAGAAGACGAGGAGATATGATCCCCACTTACAAAATACTAATAGGAATCGACCAAATTGACAGAGGAATTCTTCAAACCAGCAACTTCACGAACAAGAGGACACAGATTCAAACTAAGAAAACAAAGGTGCCGAAAAAATTATTCAAAAGTTTTCTTTTACAGAGTGGTAGCCGGTTGGAACAAGTCAAGTGAGAAGGTGGTGGAGGCCAAGACCGTCAGTAGTTTCAAAGCGTTATACGACAAAGAGTGCTGGGAAGACGGGACACCACGAGCGTAGCTCTCATCCTGTAACTACACTTAGCTAATTACACAAATACACGCAAACATTTGTGGGGCCTTGCGGCTGAGTGGACAGCGCTCAGGGGTCGTAGTCCTAATGGCACAAGTTCGATTCCCGGCGAAGGCGGAAATAAATGGGCAGAGTTTCTTTCACCCTGATGCCCCTGTTTACCTAGCAGTAAATAGGTACCTGGGAGTTAGACAGCTGCTACGGGCTGCTTCCTGGGGATGTGCGTGTGTGTATACAAGACATGGTTCAAAAGACAGCATCTGGAAGCAAAAGCAATAAAGCACAAGCTCACAGAAGAAATATAGAGACCACAGAATAGAAGGAAATCACAAAGAGGCCAGAAATGAGTTACACAGAAACTAGGAGAGTGGCAGAGAAGCAGTGGCAGAATATTACATACAAGGCTCCCAGCCAACACTGTTCCATAGTCATATCGGGAGGACGATGACTATGAACGATCAAGTTACCAGACATGACACAAGTGAGGGAGGACACACAGAGCATGATAAAGAGGTATGTGTGGGGGGAGCTTAACAAAAGCTTTCATGAAGTATTCAAGCTGGAACCTGATTTGCCTCTAAAGCTTGGAGCCCAAACTGTTCGGGCAATAACAGTGTCAACAGAAGAAGTAAAGAGGCAGCTACAGGAACTGGATGTGACAAAAGCCTTGAGACCAGACAAAATATCACCATGGATGCTAAAAGAGACAGCTGAAGCATTGTGCGGCCCACTTGCCATAATATTTAGTTCCTCTCTAGAAATGGGGGAACTTCCTGACTGTCGGAAAATGGCTAACGTGGTGCTTATCTACAACAAAAGGGGGAACATGAAACCGTTAATCACCCATATTATTAACAAGTATCCCCTGCAAGTTGTTAAAGAGACTGATCTGAAGAAGACCAGTAGACCATTTACAACAGATTAAGACCAGTAGACCATTTACAACAGATTAAGACCAGTAGACCATTTACAACAGATTAAGACCAGTAGACCATTTACAACAGATTAAGACCAGTAGACCATTTACAACAGATTAAGTTTGTCTCTAAACACCAACATTGATTTAGTATTGGATAATCCAACTTGACAAATTATTTGGGTTCTATAACAAGATGACAGAAATCAAACATGAGAGAGGGATAGTTAGACTGCATATTTCTTGACTGTCAGAAAGCATTTGATATGATCCCGCATGAAAAAATCCTACCCAAACTAGAAAAGTAGGTTGACAAATCTGGTAAGTCCTAAGGTGGGTCAGAGAGTATCTCTCAGGAAGGAAACAAAGGGTTAAAGTGAGAGCAGAGACATGAGAGTGGAGAGAGGTGACGAGTGGAGTGCCACAAGGGTCTATTCTAGGGCCCATACTGTTTGTAATACTCGTCAACGACCTGACAGAAGAAATTGACTCTTTCATACCAATGTTTACAGATGATGCAAAACTAATGAAAAAGAGTCAGGGCAGAAATAGATTTTGAGGTATTGCATGCAGATTTGGGCGTATGCCAGAAGATGGCGTGTAAAATGGCTGCTGGACTTTAACCCAGCCAAATGCAAAGTTATGCGGACTGGAGCAGGAGTGCGAAGTACGATGCTTCATCCTGTACAGAAGTATAGGATGAAGGGAAGATAGATTCTTCAATCAGATAAGGAGAAAGACCTGAGAGTGGGCATAACCCCAGAAGCCCACATTAGCAGAATAACAACAGCAGCATATGACATACTGGCCAACATCCGGGTATACTTCGGAAATTTAGACGAAAGGGCTTTCGGGCCCTATTTACAGCGAAGATGAGACCCTAACTTGAATATGAATCCCCAGCATGCAACCCTTATCTGAAAATGAACATGGAGAAACTAGAAAAGGTCCAAAGATATGCAATGAAACTCCTTCCTAAGCTGAAGCAACCCGTTCTCACACTAGGCTGGTTAAAGCAGCGGCCGTCATCCCCAGACGCATTCATCAATGTTAACATACTGTGTATTAACCATTGGTTTGTTCTAATATATATATTAATATTATTATATATATAAATTCTATGTATAGTTAGGCGTAGGTTAAGTTAGGTGTTTAGGTTCTCTTGGCGATGATTTGTACTTGAAGTACGCGGGTGAAGCATTTATAGAATTGTGGTTCGAACAGAGGACGTGAGCAAAGCACTTGTTCCGGAAGTGTTCGGACGTCATCAGTTGTGAGTCGTGTGTAAACCGCTTTTCATTCGTAAACAGTGGGTTTGGCGGCTGGATTAACGAGCTTGGATATTTGTATGTGAGGATGGGCTGGCTGAAGAAAGTCCAAAGCTAAGAGGAAGAGACAACCGGACCTTAGCACACCGGAGGAAAGAAGAGATGAGGAGTAATATGATAACATCAACCCATCCTCTCAATAGGTAGACAGTACCTATTGTGACGGTCGTCAATAGTCACGAATTCGTACGTTAAGAACATAAGAAGAACATAAGAACAAAGGTAACTGCAGAAGGCCTATTGGCCCATACGAGGCAGCTCCTATTTATAACGTTCTTAGGTTTTAGAGAGCAGTATACTGACTAGTAAGGAATTCTTAAAAAAATCTAAAAACTAATTTAAATATTCCTAGGCCTAATATAGCACACATATATACCATATTAGGCCTACGATACCGTGTATTAGGCCTAGGGAGGTCAGGGGAGTTTAGTTTGTCAAAGCAACACAAGTAAAAAATAGTTTTCCGGTTTGTCCAACTCAATAGTTCAGATTTCTACTTTCTAATTTGGTTGTTGATGGTTATATATACTATGGTCTTCATCGTTACTATAAGTACTACCAAACCAGGAGGCTGGGCTGGATAACAACACATAAGATTCTAAGGTAAGTCGTCAAGGTAGAGAGAGCAGCAGTGTTCAGGGGCCAGATTCACGAAAGCAGTTACGCAAACACTTACGAACGTGTATATCTTTCCTCAATCTTTGACGGCTTTGGTTATATTTATTAAACAGTTTACAAGCATGAAAACTTCCCATTCAGCTGTTGTTATTGTTATAAACAGCCTCCTGGTGCTTCGGAGCTCATTAACCGTTCAATAATTGGAAACAAAGCCGCCAAAGATTGAGAAAAGATGTACAGGTTCGTAAGTGCTTGCGTAAATGCTTTCGTGAATCTGGCCCCTGAGCTAAGAACAGCAGAACGAGGGGGTCATAGAAACTTGAAACGCAAATGAGTCACAGAGACATCAGAAAGAACTTTGTCAGAGTAAGAGCTATCAATAGGTGGAACAACTTAAACGTTGAACTCGTTAAAGCTAATTACATTCAAAGTTGGAAACGAACATATGAACAAAAATACGTGAGAAATCGAGTCATTGTATAGTCCTTTCTTCCGTGCTTCCTAAGAACGTTCGGAAGGCGGGGGCAAGGAGCCTAGTTCGACCCCCGCCAGCACATTTAGGTGAGCAGACACACAGAGTGCAGCAAGACTGCATGAGGGTCGAACGGGTTGGGGAGGGGTGGGTGGGGGTTAGGAGGGGGGGGGGGAAGGGGTGCTTAAAGAGGATGTGCCGGACCCTCAACCCGGACTGTTACACATACCCAACACCCCCCCCCGTCCTCACGCCCCCCACCCCCAGTCCTTACCCCCCCCCTCCCCCCAGTCCTCACGCCCCCCCCCACCCCCCACCCCCACCCAAGGAGGTACCACACGCCGAAAGGGGGAGAGGGGGGGAGGAGGGGGATGGAAAGCCTCCAATGAGATCTGGGAGAGGGAGTGGATACGATAAATAATAGAAGGAGAGATATGAAGCAGGGTTTAAAAAAATCGGAAAAGGGGCTGCAGAAAAGATGGCAAAGGGGGGAGGGGATGGGAGGGAGGGGAGAGAAGAGAAAAGGAAGGGGGATAAAAAGAAGGCAGTGAAAGGAGATATGCAATGAACATCAGGCAGGAAGAGAGAAAAGAGGGAAGGGAGGGAAAGTAAGGTGATAAATGGGAAAAGCACAAATAGGGGTAGAACCAGGGTGGGAAGATAGTGGGAAAGGAAACAGAGATAGAGGGGATAACGGAAAGGGAGAGAGAGAGAGAGAGAGAGAGAGAGAGAGAGAGAGAGAGAGAGAGAGAGAGAGAGAGAGAGAGAGAGAGAGAGAGAGAGACAGAGAGAGAGATAATGGGAGTATATGAGGGTAGACAGGATTTCACTACAAGTGTTCACTAACTGACCCATGACGCCACACTAACCTTCTGCGTGTGTCCCTGTCTATCTCTGTGCCCATCTTCCTATCTGTCCGTTTGTCTATGGCCCTATCAATCTGTGTATGTCCCTATCTATCTATCTGTCCATGTCCCTCTCTGTCTCTGTCCATGTCCCTATCTGTCTCTGTCCATGTCCCTATCTGTCTCTGTCCATGTCCCTATCTATCTATCTGTCCATGTCCCTATCTGTCTCTGTCCATGTCCCTATCTATCTATCTGTCCATGTCCCTATCTGTCTCTGTCCATGTCCCTATCTGTCTATCTATCCATTTTTTCTATCTGTATGTCCATCTTCCGATCTGTCTGTCTGTCTGTCCACCTCCTTATCTGACTGCCATCTCCTTATCTGTATGTCTGTCCACATCATTATTTGTCTGTCTGTCCATCTCCCTATCCTTTCTGTCTGCGTATCTCCTTAACTGTTTGCTGGTTCATCTTCCTATCTGTCTCTCTGTTAAATCTCCCCGCATGTCTGTCCATTTCCCTTATCTGTCTGTCTGTATAAAATAAGTTCCAGATATATATTTTATACATCTCGATCATGTCTTCTCTTCCCTCTTTTTCTAGCGTCGTTAGGTTTAGTTCCTTCAGTCTCTCTTCATATCCCGTCCCTTGCGATTCTGGGACGAGCCTCGTTGCAAACTTCTGAACCTTTTTGAGCTTTCTTATGTGTTTTTTTTTATATAGGAGCTTCACAATGGGGCTGCATACTCTGAAACTGTTCTCACGTTGGTGGTGTACAGCGATCTAAATGTCTCCTTATTTAGGTAGCCAGATGATGTTTTTTACTAGTATAGAGTATGCTGCTAATGTTATAATATTTATATGAGGTTAATGAGTTGTTGTTTAAGATTCGCTACCTGGAACAAAAAGTCCCAAGTAGCACGGGCTATGGTGATCCCGTAGTTGCCTAATGAGTTATTACGTTTGTTGTTATGTCTACTAACACGTGTTTTTCTCGAGTTGTTACAGGAAGGTCGTTTCTCTTTATTGTGTACCGTTTCTTTGATTTTAATTTTGCGTCGTCTGTCAACATCGAGATATAAGACTCGAGTAGATCGGTCATTTACATAAATGTGAAACTGTGTTGTTTCCCAGCAGTGATCCTTGAGGTGCTTCACTTGTTACGGTTCGTCGTTCCGAATGCTCGCTCCTTGCTGTTGCTCTCTGGCTCCTGTCTGTTAGGTAATTCCTTACTTATTTCCATTACCAATTTCCCTTAAATTGTTAAGTGCTTTTCCGCTTCCTCCTCCCTACCTCTCAAGTTGGTGTAGTAAAAATCTCTTGTGAGGTGATGTATCAAAGGCTTTTTGGCAGTCCAGAAATGCACAATCTGCCCAACCCTCCCCCCTTCTGTATTTTTTCTGTTCCTTTATCATTGAACTCTAGTAGATTCGTTAGGAATGAATTTTCCCTTCCCCAAACTGATGTTAATACTTGTTTACATACTAAATTTTCTTTAGGTAACTATTTTCTCAGTGTGACTAGTTTTATCCTGATTATTCTTTCGAGTACTTTAGAGGTGATGTCTGTCAGAGACACTGGTCTCTAGTTAAGTGCCTCTTCTCTACTTCCTTTCATGCCCAACCACTTGGGTTGAACCGTAGAGCGACGGTCACGCTTCATGCAGGTCGGCGTTCAATCCCCGACCGTCCACAAGTGGTTGGGCACCATTCCTTTCCCCCGTCCTATCCCAAATCCTTACCCTGACCCCTTTGTATGCCTTTGTATGTCTGATTTAAGATCAATGCTAGAGGTAGGCTGAGGGCCTGTGCTGCTGCTTTTAATGTCTAAAGCCTGCCTAACAGCTTTAGTTTCGTCCTACGATGCTAGGTGATTTGTTTTACTTCTGTAAAAGGAGTTTTTTACATCCTTCTTCAATATTTAAGTCTCTCAACTAGGATTATCTCCTAAGACTGGGGCAGCTGCTCAGGCTCAGTTGTAATCATTCCTTGGACTTTGGCATTTAGTACCTCGCAAATTTCCTTATAATATTCTGCATTTCTCCCGCCTGTTTTGCGTAGATTTTGTCACTTGTTCCTTCACTATCATTATTCTTTTTATAAGACTAAGACTTCGGGTTGTTTCTTGGCTTTTAAAGCAATATCATTCTACTAGTTTTTCCCAAATACTCTTTATATGTTTATGTATTCATTCTTAGCACCTGTTGCATCTATTCCTGCGTTCTTCTGCCCTTTGACCTCTGTATTTCTTGCACTCCCTCCTACGTCTCGTCTTGCCACTATATACTTAACAATGGGTTAATACAGTCCATGCTACAATCATCCCTTATTGTTGGTATGTAATGCTCGTCAGACTCCTTGTATCTCGTGTGGCTTGGTCCATCGTTTCTTGTGTGTGTGTGTGTGTGTGTGTGTGTGTGTGTGTGTGTGTGTGTGTGTGTGTGTGTGTGTGTGTGTGTGTGTGTGTGTGTGTGTACGTGAGAGTGTGTGTGTGTGTGTACTCACCTAGTTGTGTTTGCGGGGGCTGAGCTCTGGCTCTTTGGTCCAGTGTGTGTGTGTGTGTGTGTGTGTGTGTGTGTGTGTGTGTGTGTGTGTGTGTGTGTGTGTGTGTGTGTGTGTGTGTGTGTGTGTGTGTGTGTGTATATCTATTAATGTGTGCATGGGCGAGCTCCTGGGCCCCGCCTTTCCGGTGCCGGGGGCCAGTTTTAATGGCCCAAGACCTTAAACGTTCTTATCATTCTTCACCATAAACTTGTGAAACTATGTGTGGTGTGAGCCTCAACTATCTTGCCTTGTAGCTCATTCTCCGGCCTCTTACGCGCGCTCCCCGCTCCAGTCCCCGCTCCAGTCCATGCTCCAGTCCACGCTCCAGTCCACGCTCCAGTCCACGCTCCAGTCCACGCTCCAGTCCCCGCTCCAGTCCCCGCTCCAGTCCCCGCTCCAGTCCACGCTCCAGTCCACGCTCCAGTCCACGCTCCAGTCCCCGCTCCAGTCCACGCTCCAGTCCCCGCTCCAGTCCACGCTCCAGTCCACGCTCCAGTCCACGCTCCAGTCCACGCTCCAGTCCACGCTCCAGTCCACGCTCCAGTCCCCGCTCCAGTCCACGCTCCAGTCCCCGCTCCAGTCCCCGCTCCAGTCCACGCTCCAGTCCACGCTCCAGTCCCCGCTCCAGTCCACGCTCCAGTCCACGCTCCAGTCCACGCTCCTGTCCACGCTGCAGTCCCCTCCCCGCCCACACTCTGAGACACGCACCACAGCTGGTCACACTCTGAGACACGCACCACAGCTGGTCACACCCTGAGACACGCGCCACAGCTGGTCACGCTCTGAGACACACCACAGCTGGTCACAATCTGAGACACGTGCCACAGCTGGTCACACTCTGAGACACACACCACAGCTGGTCACACTCTGAGACACGCGCCACAGCTGGTCAGGCTCTGACACACGCACCACAGCTGGTCACACTCTGAGACACGCACCACAGCTGGTCAGGCTCTGAGACACACACCACAGCTGGTCAGGCTCTGAGACACGCGCCACAGCTGGTCACACTCTGAGACACGCACCACAGCTGGTCACACTCTGAGACACACACCACAGCTGGTCACGCTCTGAGACACGCGCCACAGCTGGTCACGCTCTGAGACACGCACCACAGCTGGTCACACTCTGAGACACGCACCACAGCTGGTCACACTCTGAGACACACACCACAGCTGGTCACACTCTGAGACACGCACCACAGCTGGTCACACTCTGAGACACGCACCACAGCTGGTCACACTCTGAGACACACACCACAGCTGGTCACACTCTGAGACACGCACCACAGCTGGTCACACTGAGACACACACCACAGCTGGTCACACTCTGAGACACGCACCACAGCTGGTCACACTCTGAGACACGCACCACAGCTGGTCACACTCTGAGACACACACCACAGCTGGTCACACTCTGAGACACGCACCACAGCTGGTCACACTGAGACACACACCACAGCTGGTCACACTCTGAGACACACACCACAGCTGGTCACACTCTGAGACACGCACCACAGCTGGTCAGGCTCTGACACACGCACCACAGCTGGTCACACTCTGAGACACGCACCACAGCTGGTCACACTCTGAGACACGCACCACAGCTGGTCACACTCTGAGACACACACCACAGCTGGTCACACTCTGAGACACGCACCACAGCTGGTCACACTGAGACACACACCACAGCTGGTCACACTCTGAGACACACCACAGCTGGTCACACTCTGAGACACGCGCCACAGCTGGTCAGGCTCTGACACACGCACCACAGCTGGTCACACTCTGAGACACGCACCACAGCTGGTCAGGTTCTGAGACACGCACCACAGCTGGTCAGGCTCTGACACACGCACCACAGCTGGTCACACTCTGAGACACGCACCACAGCTGGTCACACTCTGAGACACGCACCACAGCTGGTCAGGCTCTGACACACGCACCACAGCTGGTCACACTCTGAGACACGCGCCACAGCTGGTCAGGCTCTGACACACGCACCACAGCTGGTCACACTCTGAGACACGCACCACAGCTGGTCAGGTTCTGAGACACGCACCACAGCTGGTCAGGCTCTGACACACGCACCACAGCTGGTCACACTCTGAGACACGCACCACAGCTGGTCACACTCTGAGACACGCACCACAGCTGGTCAGGCTCTGACACACGCACCACAGCTGGTCACACTCTGAGACACACACCACAGCTGGTCACACTCTGAGACACGCGCCACAGCTGGTCACGCTCTGAGACACACACCACAGCTGGTCACAATCTGAGACACGTGCCACAGCTGGTCACACTCTGAGACACACACCACAGCTGGTCACACTCTGAGACACGCGCCACAGCTGGTCAGGCTCTGACACACGCACCACAGCTGGTCACACTCTGAGACACGCACCACAGCTGGTCACACTCTGAGACACACACCACAGCTGGTCACACTCTGAGACACGCACCACAGCTGGTCACACTCTGAGACACGCACCACAGCTGGTCACACTCTGAGACACACACCACAGCTGGTCACACTCTGAGACACGCACCACAGCTGGTCACACTGAGACACACACCACAGCTGGTCACACTCTGAGACACGCACCACAGCTGGTCACACTCTGAGACACGCACCACAGCTGGTCACACTCTGAGACACACACCACAGCTGGTCACACTCTGAGACACGCACCACAGCTGGTCACACTGAGACACACACCACAGCTGGTCACACTCTGAGACACACACCACAGCTGGTCACACTCTGAGACACGCACCACAGCTGGTCAGGCTCTGACACACGCACCACAGCTGGTCACACTCTGAGACACGCACCACAGCTGGTCACACTCTGAGACACGCACCACAGCTGGTCACACTCTGAGACACACACCACAGCTGGTCACACTCTGAGACACGCACCACAGCTGGTCACACTGAGACACACACCACAGCTGGTCACACTCTGAGACACACACCACAGCTGGTCACACTCTGAGACACGCGCCACAGCTGGTCAGGCTCTGACACACGCACCACAGCTGGTCACACTCTGAGACACGCACCACAGCTGGTCAGGCTCTGAGACACGCACCACAGCTGGTCAGGCTCTGACACACGCACCACAGCTGGTCACACTCTGAGACACGCACCACAGCTGGTCACACTCTGAGACACGCACCACAGCTGGTCAGGCTCTGACACACGCACCACAGCTGGTCACACTCTGAGACACACACCACAGCTGGTCACACTCTGAGACACGCACCACAGCTGGTCACACTCTGAGACACGCACCACAGCTGGTCACACTCTGAGACACGCACCACAGCTGGTCACACTCTGAGACACACACCACAGCTGGTCACACTCTGAGACACACACCACAGCTGGTCAGGCTCTGAGACACGCACCACAGCCAGCTGGACTCCTGTGAGGTGCTGAAGTACGACACTTTCTATTACATCATTCGTTTGGCAGCGTGGTTTGTTTACATCTTCTGCCACAGTCAGTTATATATAACACTGTTGACGGACTGGCGGTGTTGCTGACCTGAGTGTTGACGGACTGGCGGTGTTGCTGACCTGAGTGTTGACGGACTGGCGGTGTTGCTGACCTGAGTGTTGACGGACTGGCGGTGTTGCTGACCTGAGTGTTGACGGACTGGCGGTGTTGCTGACCTGAGTGTTGACGGATTGGCGGTGTTGCTGACCTCAGTGTTGACGGACTGGCGGTGTTGCTGACCTGAGTGTTGACGGACTGGCGGTGTTGCTGACCTGAGTGTTGACGGACTGGCGGTGTTGCTGACCTGAGTGTTGACGGACTGGCGGTGTTGCTGACCTGAGTGTTGACGGACTGGCGGTGTTGCTGACCTCAGTGTTGACGGACTGGAGGTGTTGCTGACCTCAGTGTTGACGGACTGGCGGTGTTGCTGACCTCAGTGTTGACGGACTGGCGGTGTTGCTGACCTCAGTGTTGACGGACTGGCGGTGTTGCTGACCTGAGTGTTGACGGACTGGCGGTGTAGCTGACCTCAGTGTTGACGGACTGGAGGTGTTGCTGACCTGAGTGTTGACGGACTGGCGGTGTTGCTGACCTGAGTGTTGACGGACTGGCGGTGTTGCTGACCTGAGTGTTGACGGACTGGCGGTGTTGCTGACCTGAGTGTTGACGGACTGGGGGTGTTGCTGACCTAAGTGTTGACGGACTGGAGGTGTTGCTGACCTCAGTGTTGACGGACTGGAGTGTTGCTGACCTCAGTGTTGAAGGACTGCTGGTGTTGCTGACCTCAGTGTTGACGGACTGGAGTGTTGCAGACCTGAGTCTTGACGGACTGGCGGTGTTGCTGACCTGAGTGTTGACGGACTGGGGGTGTTGCTGACCTGAGTGTTGACGGACTGGGGTGATGCTGACCTGAGTGTTGACGGACTGGCGGTGTTGCTCACCTCAGTGTTGACGGACTGGCGGTGTTGCTGACCTGAGTGTTGACGGACTGGAGGTGTTGCTGACCTCAGTGTTGACGGACTGGAGGTGTTGCTGACCTCAGTGTTGACGGACTGGCGGTGTTGCTGACCTCAGTGTTGACGGACTGGAGGTGTTGCTGACCTCAGTGTTGACGGACTGGCGGTGTTGCTGACCTCAGTGTTGACGGACTGGAGGTGTTGCTGACCTCAGTGTTGACGGACTGGCGGTGTTGCTGACCTCAGTGTTGACGGACTGGCGGTGTTGCTGACCACACTGTTGACGGACTGGGGTGTTGCTGACCACACTGTTGACGGACTGGGGTGTTGCTGACCTGAGTGTTGACGGACTGGGGTGTTGCTGACCTGAGTGTTGACGGACTGGGGTGTTGCTGACCTGAGTGTTGACGGACTGGCGGTGTTGCTGACCACAATGTTGACGGACTGGGGTGTTGCTGACCTGAGTGTTGACGGACTGGGGTGTTGCTGACCTGAGTGTTGACGGACTGGAGGTGTTGCTGACCTGAGTGTTGACGGACTGGCGGTGTTGCTGACCACACTGTTGACGGACTGGGGTGTTGCTGACCTGAGTGTTGACGGACTGGCGGTGTTGCTGACCTGAGTGTTGACGGACCGGGGTGTTGCTGACCTGAGTGTTGACGGACTGGGGGTGTTGCTGACCTGAGTGTTGACGGACTGGCGGTGTTGCTGACCTGAGTGTTGCCGGACTGGGGTGTTGCTGACCTGAGTGTTGACGGACTGGCGGTGTTGCTGACCTGAGTGTTGACGGACCGGGGTGTTGCTGAGCGCAGAGCGTGTTAAAAAGAGAGGGTCGTGGAGTCGCATAATCTTGCGGCCAGACACGGAGAGAACACATGCAGGTTAAGGTAAAGTAATATCCGTGAGAGATAGGTAGAGAGCTCTACCTGTCTTGCCTTGTTTAAGGTGGTTCAATGGGGCCGGTCTCTGACCAGATCTACTGCTTGGTGGTCTGGTCAACCAGGCTGTTACCTCCTGCTTGGTGGCCTGGTCAACCAGGCTGTTACCTCCTGCTTGGTGGTCTGGTCAACCAGGCTGTTACTTCCTGCTTGGCGGTCTCTTTAACCAGGCTGTTACTTCCTGCTTGGTGGCCTGGTCAACCAGGCTGTTATCTTCTGCTTGGTGTCCTGGTCAACCAGGCTGTTACCTCCTGCTTGGTGGTCTGGTCAACCAGGCTGTTACCTCCTGCTTGGTGGTCTGGTCAACCAGGCTGTTACCTCCTGCTTGGTGGTCTGGTCAACCAGGCTGTTACTTCCTGCTTGGCGGTCTCTTTAACCAGGCTGTTACTTCCTGCTTGGTGGCCTGGTCAACCAGGCTGTTATCTTCTGCTTGGTGTCCTGGTCAACCAGGCTGTTACCTCCTGCTTGGTGGTCTGGTCAACCAGGCTGTTACCTCCTGCTTGGTGGTCTGGTCAACCAGGCTGTTACTTCCTGCTTGGTGGTCTCTTTAACCAGGCTGTTACTTCCTGCTTGGTGGCCTGGTCAACCAGGCTGTTATCTTCTGCTTGGTGTCCTGGTCAACCAGGCTGTTACTTCCTGCTTGGTGGCCTGGTCAACCAGGCTGTTACTTCCTGCTTGGTGGTCTCTTTAACCAGGCTGTTACTTCCTGCTTGGTGGCCTGGTCAACCAGGCTGTTATCTTCTGCTTGGTGGTCTGGTCAACCAGGCTGTTACTTCCTGCTTGGTGGCCTGGTCAACCAGGCTGTTACTTCCTGCTTGGTGGTCTGGTCAACCAGGCTGTTACCTCCTGCTTGGTGGTCTGGTCAACCAGGCTGTTACTTCCTGCTTGGTGGTCTCTTTAACCAGGCTGTTACTTCCTGCTTGGTGGCCTGGTTAACCAGGCTGTTACTTCCTGCTTGGTGGCCTGGTCAACCAGGCTGTTACTTCCTGCTTGGTGGTCTCTTTAACCAGGCTGTTACTTCCTGCTTGGTGGTCTGGTCAACCAGGCTGTTACCTCCTGCTTGGTGGCCTGGTCAACCAGGCTGTTACCTCCTGCTTGGTGGTCTGGTCAACCAGGCTGTTACCTCCTGCTTGGTGGCCTGGTCAACCAGGCTGTTACCTCCTGCTTGGTGGTCTGGTCAACCAGGCTGTTACCTCCTGCTTGGTGGTCTGGTCAACCAGGCTGTTACCTCCTGCTTGGTGGCCTGGTCAACCAGGCTGTTACCTCCTGCTTGGTGGCCTGGTCAACCAGGCTGTTACCTCCTGCTTGGTGGTCTGGTCAACCAGGCTGTTACTTCCTGCTTGGTGGTCTGGTCAACCAGGCTGTTACCTCCTGCTTGGTGGTCTGGTCAACCAGGCTGTTACTTCCTGCTTGGTGGTCTCTTTAACCAGGCTGTTACTTCCTGCTTGGTGGCCTGGTCAACCAGGCTGTTATCTTCTGCTTGGTGGTCTCTTTAACCAGGCTGTTACCTCCTGCTTGGTGGCCTGGTCAACCAGGCTGTTATCTTCTGCTTGGTGTCCTGGTCAACCAGGCTGTTACTTCCTGCTTGGTGGCCTGGTCAACCAGGCTGTTACTTCCTGCTTGGTGGTCTCTTTAACCAGGCTGTTACTTCCTGCTTGGTGGCCTGGTCAACCAGGCTGTTACCTCCTGCTTGGTGGCCTGGTCAACCAGGCTGTTACTTCCTGCTTGGTGGTCTGGTCAACCAGGCTGTTACTTCCTGCTTGGTGGTCTCTTTAACCAGGCTGTTACTTCCTGCTTGGTGGTCTCTTTAACCAGGCTGTTACCTCCTGCTTGGTGGTCTGGTCAACCAGGCTGTTACCTCCTGCTTGGTGGTCTGGTCAACCAGGCTGTTACCTCCTGCTTGGTGGTCTGGTCAACCAGGCTGTTACTTCCTGCTTGGTGGTCTCTTTAACCAGGCTGTTACCTCCTGCTTGGTGGCCTGGTCAACCAGGCTGTTACCTCCTGCTTGGTGGTCTCTTTAACCAGGCTGTTACTTCCTGCTTGGTGGTCTGGTCAACCAGGCTGTTACCTCCTGCTTGGTGGCCTGGTCAACCAGGCTGTTACTTCCTGCTTGGTGGTCTCTTTAACCAGGCTGTTACCTCCTGCTTGGTGGCCTGGTCAACCAGGCTGTTACTTCCTGCTTGGTGGTCTCTTTAACCAGGCTGTTACTTCCTGCTTGGTGGTCTCTTTAACCAGGCTGTTACTTCCTGCTTGGTGGTCTGGTCAACCAGGCTGTTACCTCCTGCTTGGTGGCCTGGTCAACCAGGCTGTTACCTCCTGCTTGGTGGCCTGGTCAACCAGGCTGTTACCTCCTGCTTGGTGGCCTGGTCAACCAGGCTGTTACCTCCTGCTTGGTGGCCTGGTCAACCAGGCTGTTACCTCCTGCTTGGTGGTCTGGTCAACCAGGCTGTTACTTCCTGCTTGGTGGTCTGGTCAACCAGGCTGTTACTTCCTGCTTGGTGGTCTCTTTAACCAGGCTGTTACTTCCTGCTTGGTGGTCTGGTCAACCAGGCTGTTACTTCCTGCTTGGTGGTATCTTTAACCAGGCTGTTACTTCCTGCTTGGTGGTCTCTTTAACCAGGCTGTTACTTCCTGCTTGGTGGTCTGGTCAACCAGGCTGTTATCTTCTGCTTGGTGGCCTGGTCAACCAGGCTGTTACCTCCTGCTTGGTGGTCTGGTCAACCAGGCTGTTACTTCCTGCTTGGTGGTCTCTTTAACCAGGCTGTTACTTCCTGCTTGGTGGTCTGGTCAACCAGGCTGTTACCTCCTGCTTGGTGGTCTGGTCAACCAGGCTGTTACCTCCTGCTTGGTGGTCTCTTTAACCAGGCTGTTACCTCCTGCTTGGTGGTCTGGTCAACCAGGCTGTTACCTCCTGCTTGGTGGTCTGGTCAACCAGGCTGTTACCTCCTGCTTGGTGGCCTGGTCAACCAGGCTGTTACCTCCTGCTTGGTGGCCTGGTCAACCAGGCTGTTACCTCCTGCTTGGTGGTCTCTTTAACCAGGCTGTTACCTCCTGCTTGGTGGCCTGGTCAACCAGGCTGTTACCTCCTGCTTGGTGGTCTGGTCAACCAGGCTGTTACCTCCTGCTTGGTGGTCTCTTTAACCAGGCTGTTACCTCCTGCTTGGTGGTCTGGTCAACCAGGCTGTTACCTCCTGCTTGGTGGTCTGGTCAACCAGGCTGTTACCTCCTGCTTGGTGGTCTGGTCAACCAGGCTGTTACCTCCTGCTTGGTGGTCTGGTCAACCAGGCTGTTACCTCCTGCTTGGTGGCCTGGTCAACCAGGCTGTTACCTCCTGCTTGGTGGTCTGGTCAACCAGGCTGTTACCTCCTGCTTGGTGGCCTGGTCAACCAGGCTGTTACTTCCTGCTTGGTGGTCTCTTTAACCAGGCTGTTACTTCCTGCTTGGTGGCCTGGTCAACCAGGCTGTTATCTTCTGCTTGGTGGTCTCTTTAACCAGGCTGTTACCTCCTGCTTGGTGGCCTGGTCAACCAGGCTGTTATCTTCTGCTTGGTGGTCTCTTTAACCAGGCTGTTACCTCCTGCTTGGTGGCCTGGTCAACCAGGCTGTTATCTTCTGCTTGGTGGTCTGGTCAACCAGGCTGTTACTTCCTGCTTGGTGGCCTGGTCAACCAGGCTGTTATCTTCTGCTTGGTGGTCTCTTTAACCAGGCTGTTACCTCCTGCTTGGTGGTCTGGTCAACCAGGCTGTTATCTTCTGATTGGTGGTCTCTTTAACCAGGCTGTTACTTCCTGCTTGGTGGCCTGGTCAACCAGGCTGTTATCTTCTGCTTGGTGTCCTGGTCAACCAGGCTGTTACCTCCTGCTTGGTGTCCTGGTCAACCAGGCTGTTACCTCCTGCTTGGTGGCCTGGTCAACCAGGCTGTTACCTCCTGCTTGGTGGTCTGGTCAACCAGGCTGTTACCTCCTGCTTGGTGGTCTGGTCAACCAGGCTGTTACCTCCTGCTTGGTGGCCTGGTCAACCAGGCTGTTACCTCCTGCTTGGTGGCCTGGTCAACCAGGCTGTTACCTCCTGCTTGGTGGTCTGGTCAACCAGGCTGTTACCTCCTGCTTGGTGGCCTGGTCAACCAGGCTGTTACCTCCTGCTTGGTGGTCTGGTCAACCAGGCTGTTACCTCCTGCTTGGTGGCCTGGTCAACCAGGCTGTTACCTCCTGCTTGGTGGTCTGGTCAACCAGGCTGTTACCTCCTGCTTGGTGGCCTGGTCAACCAGGCTGTTACCTCCTGCTTGGTGGTCTGGTCAACCAGGCTGTTACCTCCTGCTTGGTGGCCTGGTCAACCAGGCTGTTACCTCCTGCTTGGTGGTCTGGTCAACCAGGCTGTTACCTCCTGCTTGGTGGCCTGGTCAACCAGGCTGTTACCTCCTGCTTGGTGGCCTGGTCAACCAGGCTGTTACCTCCTGCTTGGTGGCCTGGTCAACCAGGCTGTTACCTCCTGCTTGGTGGCCTGGTCAACCAGGCTGTTACCTCCTGCTTGGTGGCCTGGTCAACCAGGCTGTTACCTCCTGCTTGGTGGTCTGGTCAACCAGGCTGTTACCTCCTGCTTGGTGGTCTGGTCAACCAGGCTGTTACCTCCTGCTTGGTGGTCTGGTCAACCAGGCTGTTACTTCCTGCTTGGTGGTCTCTTTAACCAGGCTGTTACCTCCTGCTTGGTGGCCTGGTCAACCAGGCTGTTACCTCCTGCTTGGTGGCCTGGTCAACCAGGCTGTTACCTCCTGCTTGGTGGTCTGGTCAACCAGGCTGTTACCTCCTGCTTGGTGGCCTGGTCAACCAGGCTGTTACCTCCTGCTTGGTGGCCTGGTCAACCAGGCTGTTACCTCCTGCTTGGTGGTCTGGTCAACCAGGCTGTTACCTCCTGCTTGGTGGCCTGGTCAACCAGGCTGTTACCTCCTGCTTGGTGGTCTGGTCAACCAGGCTGTTACCTCCTGCTTGGTGGCCTGGTCAACCAGGCTGTTACCTCCTGCTTGGTGGTCTGGTCAACCAGGCTGTTACCTCCTGCTTGGTGTCCTGGTCAACCAGGCTGTTACCTCCTGCTTGGTGGTCTGGTCAACCAGGCTGTTACCTCCTGCTTGGTGGCCTGGTCAACCAGGCTGTTACCTCCTGCTTGGTGGTCTGGTCAACCAGGCTGTTACCTCCTGCTTGGTGGTCTGGTCAACCAGGCTGTTACCTCCTGCTTGGTGGCCTGGTCAACCAGGCTGTTACCTCCTGCTTGGTGGTCTGGTCAACCAGGCTGTTACCTCCTGCTTGGTGGCCTGGTCAACCAGGCTGTTACCTCCTGCTTGGTGGTCTGGTCAACCAGGCTGTTACCTCCTGCTTGGTGGTCTGGTCAACCAGGCTGTTACCTCCTGCTTGGTGGTCGGGTCAACCAGGCTGTTACCTCCTGCTTGGTGGCCTGGTCAACCAGGCTGTTACCTCCTGCTTGGTGGCCTGGTCAACCAGGCTGTTACCTCCTGCTTGGTGGTCTGGTCAACCAGGCTGTTACCTCCTGCTTGGTGGCCTGGTCAACCAGGCTGTTACCTCCTGCTTGGTGGTCTGGTCAACCAGGCTGTTACTTCCTGCGCGGAGGAATCCAACTCCAAGCATTATCCAAAGAATAGTATCCAACCACTTGGACGGTCGGGGATTGAACGCCGACCTGCATGAAGGGAGACTGTCGCCCGACCAGGAATGTACGAACCCAGCAACACACCTAACCTATCGAGGCTCATGCATAGAAAACGTCAATATTACAGTGCTTTTACTTTTGCTAATACGTCGCATTTTTAACGAATGCGTCGATTCTGAACAAAACAAGGACGACGTATTCGGCGAGAGGAGGAAATACAAACTTGCCAACCTGTCCTCTCATCTGATACGTCGTATATGCTGCCGAGTCGACCAATCCGTTACAAATGTGAGCGCATTAATACACATTAAAGCACCATAATATTGACGTTTTCCAGACAACGGCCTTGATAGGTTAGGTGGGTTGCTTGGGTTCGTACGTTGCTAGTTGGGAAAACAGCTGGTTTTTTTTACGTTAGGAAAACCGTTAGGAAAACAGCTTTTTTTTTACTGACCTGAGACAATCAGCAGGAGCTGTAAATGAGGATTCGAACCAATGCTTTGGGTACTCCCAAGCAAACGTCTTAGACGACTGGGCCACGACATGACAACGATTGCGACCTGGGATTCTACTGAATCCACGAGGGTTTCTGAGGCTTCCACTCAAGTCGAGCCAGAGTTTCACACACTCCTCCCCGTGCACTCTGCCTGCTGGCCACATGAAAGGGTTGCACTACTTTTAATGTCGTGGCCTAAGCCGTCTGCGTTGGAGTACCCAGACCATGGGTTCGAATCCTTGTCACGGCTCCTACTGATATTCTCACTGATACAGGAGTTCTTTGTGAGTTGAAGACATCTTATCAGCAGTGGTGCCAACAGTGGTGGTAGTGGGGGCGCCAAAACTGGTGGTGGTGGTGCCAACAATGGTGGTGCCAGCAATGGTGGTGGTGGTGCCAACAATGGTGGTGGTGGTGGTGGTGCCAACAATGGTGGTGGTGGTGCCAACAATGGTGGTGGTGGTGGTGCCAACAATGGTGGTGGTGGTGCCAACAATGGTGGTGGTGGTGCCAAAACTGGTGGTGGTGGTGCCAACAATGGTGGTGGCGGTGCCAACAATGGTGGTGGTGGTGCCAACAATACGGTGACAGTGACGTCAGTTGACCGTCAAATTGACAGTTCTGTAACCAGAATTCACAACCATTTATTAATGTTTTTCAATTATTTTTTTAATTTCAATTTTCGCGAATATGTCTTGCCAATATGTGTTACCGCTCAAATTGTACGCTATATGTCAGTCAATTACGTCTCATAATGTACACTTTTTACGGCTGTTCACCTGTTCATTCCAGTTAGATTTGTACGGATTTGCTGCAAATTGTTACGGATATAGCTTCTAATTCTGGCTGGCTGAGTGACTGTCCCAGTTAGTGAGTGCATGACCTGGTGGTGTGGTAAGATAGTGACTGTATGACCTGGTGGTGTGGTAAGATAGTGACTGTATGACCTGGTAGTGTGGTAAGATAGTGACTGTATGACCTGGTAGTGTGGTAAGATAGTGACTGTATGACCTGGTGGTGTGGTAAGATAGTGAGTGCATGACCTGGTAGTGTGGTAAGATAGTGACTGTATGACCTGGTAGTGTGGTAAGATAGTGAGTGCATGACCTGGTAGTGTGGTAAGATAGTGACTGTATGACCTGGTGGTGTGGTAAGATAGTGAGTGCATGACCTGGTAGTGTGGTAAGATAGTGACTGTATGACCTGGTAGTGTGGTAAGATAGTGACTGTATGACCTGGTGGTGTGGTAAGATAGTGACTGTATGACCTGGTGGTGTGGTAAGATAGTGACTGTATGACCTGGTGGTGTGGTAAGATAGTGACCATGACCTGGTGGTGTGGTAAGATAGTGAGTGTATGACCTGGTGGTGTGGTAAGATAGTGAGTGTATGACCTGGTAGTGTGGTAAGATAGTGACTGTATGACCTGGTAGTGTGGTAAGATAGTGACTGTATGACCTGGTAGTGTGGTAAGATAGTGACCATGACCTGGTGGTGTGGTAAGATAGTGACTGTATGACCTGGTGGTGTGGTAAGATAGTGAGTGTATGACCTGGTAGTGTGGTAAGATAGTGACTGTATGACCTGGTAGTGTGGTAAGATAGTGACTGTATGACCTGGTAGTGTGGTAAGATAGTGACTGTATGACCTGGTAGTGTGGTAAGATAGTGTCTGTATGACCTGGTAGTGTGGTAAGATAGTGACTGTATGACCTGGTGGTGTGGTAAGATAGTGACTGTATGACCTGGTAGTGTGGTAAGATAGTGACTGTATGACCTGGTGGTGTGGTAAGATAGTGACTGTATGACCTGGTAGTGTGGTAAGATAGTGACTGTATGACCTGGTGGTGTGGTAAGATAGTGACTGTATGACCTGGTAGTGTGGTAAGATAGTGACTGTATGACCTGGTGGTGTGGTAAGATAGTGACTGTATGACCTGGTAGTGTGGTAAGATAGTGACTGTATGACCTGGTAGTGTGGTAAGATAGTGTCTGTATGACCTGGTAGTGTGGTAAGATAGTGTCTGTATGACCTGGTAGTGTGGTAAGATAGTGACTGTATGACCTGGTGGTGTGGTAAGATAGTGACTGTATGACCTGGTAGTGTGGTAAGATAGTGACTGTATGACCTGGTAGAGTAGTAAGATAGTGACTGTATGAGCTGGAGAAAGGGAGGGAGACAGCTGATGAGGTGATAGGGGCGCCCAATATTGAAGTGAGAGACCCCTACATCCCCCTACTTTACCCCCCCCCCCCCCCGTCTCTTTCTCTTTAAGGGTCTGAGGTAGGTGGAGGCGCCCCGTGTTACACGGAGAAATACGACATGTTCACTAACATGAACACGTACGCTGACATGTTCACCAACATGAACATGTAACAAGAGCGAGCCTTCCACGAACATGAACACTCAAGGGCCTGAGACTGAACACCACCACAAATTACCTATAAACAAACAAACACACACAAGAGATACCAACAAAAAACATCACCACGAACACAAACTTGGCAGGAGGGGTGTAACGCTGAGGGAGGGGAGGGGAGGGAGGGGGATGGGGAGGGGGATGGGGGAGGGGGATGGGGGAGGGGGATGGGGGAGGGGGATGGAGGGGTGGGGATGGAGAGGGAGGGGGGGGGGGGAAGAGTTGGGGGGGGGAGAATTGTGAGGGAGAAAGAACCAGTCTAATACGTGAGAGGGGGGGGGAGGAACCCCCACCACCCCCCCTTCCTGGAGGCCAAGCAGCATAAGACCAGAATGCGAACAAGCACAACACTCGTCTGTTTCCATGCTTATGACAAAAGGGGGGGCGGGGGGGGGGGCAGTTAGGGGTGGTTGGGGGGAGGAGGAGGAATAGGAGGGATAGAGGGACACAGAGAGGGAGGAACATAAGGGTATGATACAGAGAGGTTATCTTGAGATGGGA
This sequence comes from Procambarus clarkii, assembly GCF_040958095.1. Classification (NCBI taxonomy): domain Eukaryota; kingdom Metazoa; phylum Arthropoda; class Malacostraca; order Decapoda; family Cambaridae; genus Procambarus; species Procambarus clarkii. Next base: position 25,923,359 of record NC_091207.1, read on the forward strand.
CAGGAGGAACAAGAGGGAAGGAGGAAGGAAGGGATGGAAGACCAAGAAAAAGGAATAGAGAGGACTATTAGAGAGGGAGGAAACAGGATAGAGGAAGGGAGAAAGAGGAGGGCTGAACAAGAATGGATAGAAGGAGGGAGGGTTAGGGAGGGACACTGTCTACCAAAGACCACAATTATCTTCTACCATATGAGAGTAAGCAGGTACGCCTACCCTGGAGCATTCATATAAACCTCTGCGTGACACCCCAACACGCTTACCTCTCACGTCCCACACACACACACGCACGCTCACACACACTCACAACAACATAGGGGCTGAGTGGACAGCGATCGGGACTCGTAATAATATGGCCAGGGGATCGATCCCCCGCGATGGCGAAAACAAATGGGCAGAGTTTCTTTCACTCTGATGCTCGTGTTACCTAGCAGTAAATAAGTACCTGGGAGTTTGACAGCTGTTACAGGCTGCTTCCTGTGTGTGTGTGTGTGTGTGTGTGTGTGTGTGTGTGTGTGTGTGTGTGTGTGTGTGTGTGTGTGTGTGTGTGTGTGGAAAAAAATAGATTGACAGTTAAAAGGCGGGCCGAAAGAGGCTGAGCTCAACTAAGTGAATACAACTAGGTGAATGCGCACTGACACATACACACACACACACACACACACACACACACACAGTCACCGTACCTCCCCCTCCCCCTATCCATCCCCTTTACCCTTGCCACACACACACACACACACACACACACACACACACACAGCTGTATCAAACCAACAAGTCGACAAACAACGATCAAGTTGCTCCGGCCCTGTAGTCAGCAGTAACTCAACCAGCAACGGTGCACTCAGCAGGCACTCAGCCAGTCACGTTGTTAGACAGTGAGAGTGGACTACCTAACTGTGAGTGTGGAGAGTGGTTAGCCTCAAGGATCTCCGCTACAAGACATTAAGAGAAATATACAAGTAGTTATCTTAATTTGAGGTTTATTTCTAAGTTGATTTCAAGGATCGATGTCCTACATAGCCCAGTCTCTGACCGGGCTTCTTGCTTGTGGGGTCTGTTGGACGCCATTTCAGGCAGTCTGGCACAATTCACAGTTCGGTTGATCAGATGCTCTATATCAAGTTCCCTCTAAAACAGCGAAAAAGTTCGCTCAGTCATGCACCTTATATTTAGAAGGGTGTTGGAAACATTAAGGTGTTGTCAATGTGGAGAGAGAGAGAGAGAGGCTCTGTGCTCTCAAGGATATGGCAGGCTATCATCCTAGCTATGGCGCGAATGTGAGAATGGCCAACATCGTGAACCTCTCATGTATTAGGTCTCTGGTCGATTATGCTGCACGCATGCTTGCTCTAAAGCCTGAGAGAATGCTTGCAGGGCTGGGAAAGATGCAAAAGGAAGCCATGAGGATTATCCTCGGATGCTCCCGTACAACTAAATTACTAAACATGAGAAACTGAATATTCCATGTGTAAGTGATCGTATCATTGAAAATAAATCCTTTAATTGACATCAAGATGCTTAGGCCAACTCACCCTAACCTTTTTAGCCTCCATTCTTGAAGGTCAGCATCCCTCCATATGGGTGACCAAAACTGTCACTGTGCTCACAATGTATAATATTCATCACCTCTACCAAGAGAGACAACAACAACACTCTCCTGTCCCATGGAACATCACACCTTTCTTAATTACTGTTCCCCCCTTTCCCACCCAAGAAGCTGATAAAAGAACAAGCCTTCCTTCGTCATGAAGCAAAGTACAATGCCTTAAGCCACATTGTTGTTGTTGATGTTAAAGATTCGCTACCTGGAACAAAGTTCCCCAAGTAGCACGGGCTATGGTGAGCCCGTCAAGCCACATTGATGCTTTAGTCAGAGAGCGCTCCCTTTCCCAGATTATTTACACTGATGGATCCTTGCATCAGTCCCATGGTGCAGCTGGAAGTGCAGGTGTTGTGACAGGGAGAGATGGTTCCTTCTCCCATGAGTGTGGAGCGCGTCTCAGTAACTGGGCCTCCACTCTTCAAACAGAATTGGTTGTCATAATTCTTGCACTCGAGCGCGTATATGAATCCAAAATTGACACGCTAATTGTAAGTGTCTCCTTGTCATCCTTGACTGCCCTCAGCTCCTCAAGGCATAACTGTGACATGCTTGCGTCTGAAGCTAGACACAGATATATTGAAATAATCAATGATGGAGTCAGAGTTTGTCTCCTGCGGATTCCTTCCCAAATTGGTCTCCGAATGCATGATAGAACTGATGAGTTAGCCAAAACTTTTGCTCGTAAAGAGGGAATTGATTACCATTTTTGAACTGCCTTTGAGCAGCCTGAGGTCAGTAATATTCCGGGAACATCAACACAATCTCGTAGACTTGAGGCAAAGTGAAATTCACACCAGTTGCTCCATCTATCATCATTCTATTATGCAGGAAGTACCGCACGTCTATGGGTCATCCAATAAGGTTAGCAGACTTCTAGATGTTACCACTGCTAGGCTTAGGCTCGGCTACAAGTACCTCTGGGAGTATGCAAAACCTGCTGACGTAGATTTGACTAAATGTAAACTCTGTCAGCAGAACTATTCGCATACTTTGTGTCATTATATAATGGAATGTGAAAAAACCGCGGAATTCAGAGATAACACCATCAATGGAGTCCAAGAAACGTGCTGCAAGTACTTTATTCATAATGATGTACTGCCGGGAATCTTAGCCAAGTATCCAAAATTTGCTTACTATAGGTAATATATGCACATGACTGTAAAGCTGCCGCCCAGTTGGGTGGGTGTGGAGCACATGACTGTAAAGCTGCCGTCCAGTTGGGTGGGTGTGGAGAACATGACTGTAAAGCTGCCGTCCAGTTGGGTGGGTGTGGAGCACATGACTGTAAAGCTGCCGTCCAGTTGGGTGGGTGTGGAGAACATGACTGTAAAGCTGCCGCCCAGTTGGGTGGGTGTGGAGAACATGACTGTAAAGCTGCCGCCCAGTTGGGTGGGTGTGGAGAACATGACTGTAAAGCTGCCGTCCAGTTGGGTGGGTGTGGAGCACATGACTGTAAAGCTGCCGCCCAGTTGGGTGGGTGTGGAGAACATGACTGTAAAGCTGCCGTCCAGTTGGGTGGGTGTGGAGCACATGACTGTAAAGCTGCCGCCCAGTTGGGTGGGTGTGGAGAACATGACTGTAAAGCTGCCGCCCAGTTGGGTGGGTGTGGAGAACATGACTGTAAAGCTGCCACCCAGTTGGGTGGGTGTGGAGCACATGACTGTAAAGCTGCCGCCCAGTTGGGTGGGTGTGGAGAACATGACTGTAAAGCTGCCGCCCAGTTGGGTGGGTGTGGAGAACATGACTGTAAAGCTGCCGCCCAGTTGGGTGGGTGTGGAGAACATGACTGTAAAGCTGCCACCCAGTTGGGTGGGTGTGGAGCACATGACTGTAAAGCTGCCGCCCAGTTGGGTGGGTGTGGAGAACATGACTGTAAAGCTGCCGTCCAGTTGGGTGGGTGTGGAGCACATGACTGTAAAGCTGCCGCCCAGTTGGGTGGGTGTGGAGCACATGACTGTAAAGCTGCCGTCCAGTTGGGTGGGTGTGGAGCACATGACTGTAAAGCTGCCGCCCAGTTGGGTGGGTGTGGAGCAAGACTAGTAACTGAGTGACTCACCATAGATGTAAAGTGCCTTGTATAGTGACAATTGTCTCTTTTTGAATCACTTGTGATATAAAATGATTTTTGATATGATATTTGTATTTATGTACATGTATGCATATATATGTATGTTTATATATGTAAATGTGTATGTAACATCAAGAATTGTGTAACTAGCTTCTTAAGAGTTTCCCTTGCTTAGCTACAAGAACTATGGGATTTAGGAACGTGCCTCTGTAACCCTTTCCACCACCGCCCACGGGATGGGTATGGGGTGAATAACAAATAAATTAAATGAAAAATTCCCTGATAAATTGATATTATAATTTATTTATTACAAAGTGTTTATAAATTTCTCGCCAAAGTGTACTTATTGCACCTATTTAGAATAGGTAGTACCAGAACAAGGGTACACAGTTATCTTGAGATGATTTCGAGGCTTTTTAGTGTCCCCGCGGCCCGGTCCTCGACCAGGCCTCCACCCCCAGGAAGCAGCCCGTGACAGCTGACTAACACCCAGGTACCTATTTTACTGATAGGTAACAGGGGCATGGGGTGAAAGAAACTCTGCCCCATTATTTCTCTCTGGCGCCCGGGATCGAACCCGGGACCACAGGATCAAAAGTCCAGTGTGCTGTCCGCTCGGCCGACCGACTCCACACATCCCATACATCATGTGAGCGCTGTATTCATTCTTTGTTAGAGCCATTATCGAGTATGCTGCCCCGGCATGGAACCCTCACCTAAAGGAAACACAAAACCAAACTTCAAAGGGTCCAAAAATGTGCTACAAGACTCGTTCCGGAGCTAAGGGGACTGAGCTATGAAGAAACACTTTGGAAACCGGACTTCACTACACTAGAGGAAAGAAGGAATAAGGCAGACATGACAACGACGTACAAGATACTAAGGGGGGATAGACAAAGTAGATAAAGTAGCATTATTAAAATTAAGAAACAACAGAACGAGAAGACATATGTAGAAACTGAAAACACAGAGATGTCAGAAAGAACTTTTTCAGTTTGAGAGAGCGATAGATAAGGGAATAGAACGGAATAGATAAGGGAATAGAACGGAATAGATGACGAAGTTGTCGAAGCCAATTCAGTACACAGCTTTAAATGTAAATATGACAAGAAAAGCTTGTGAAACGAATCGCTCCACTGAACTAATGATAATCGAAAAGCGGGGCCCAAGAGTAGATGCTGGCACCTGCAAGCACAACTAGGTGAGTACACCCACACCCACACCCACACACACACACACACACACACACACACACACACACACACACACACACACACACACACAGACAGGCAGGTGTAGCTGGTAAGGTGCTCCAGTGGATAAGGGAGTATCTAAGCAATAGGAAGCAGAGAGTTACGGTGAGGGGTGAGACCTCCGATTGGCGTGAAGTGACCAGTGGAGTCCCACAGGGCTCTGTACTCGGTCCTATCTTGTTTCTGATATATGTAAATGATCTCCCGGAGGGTATCGATTCATTTCTCTCAATGTTTGCGGACGATGCTAAAATTATGAGAAGGATTAAAACAGAAGAGGACTGTTTGAGGCTTCAAGAAGACCTAGACAAGCTGAAGGAATGGTCGAACAAATGGTTGTTAGAGTTTAACCCAACCAAATGTAATTTAATGAAGATAGGTGTAGGGAGCAGGAGGCCAGATACAAGGTATCATCTGGGAGAGGAAATTCTTCAGGAGTCAGAGAAGGAAAAAGACTTGGGGGGTTGATATCACGCCAGACCTGTCTTCTGCAGCACATATCAAGCGGATAACATCAGCGGCATATGCCAGGCTGGCCAACATACGAACGGCATTCAGAAACTTGTGTACAGAATCATTCAGAACTTTGTATACCACATATGTCAGGCCAATCCTGGAGTATGCAGCCCCAGCATGGAGTCCATATCTAGTCAAGGATAAGACTAAACTGGAAAAGGTTCAAAGGTTTGCCACCAGACTAGTACCCGAGCTGAGAGGTATGAGCTACGAGGAGAGACTACGGGAATTAAATCTCACTTCGCTGGAAGACAGAAGAGTTAGGGGGGACATGATCACCACATTCAAGATTCTGAAGGGAATTGAAAGGGTAGATAAAGACAGTCTATTTAACACAAGGGGAACACGCACAAGGGAACACAGGTGGAAACTGAGTGCCCAAATGAGCCACAGAGATATTAGAAAGAACTTTTTTAGTGTCAGAGTGGTTGACAAATGGAATGCATTAGGAAGTGATGTGGTGGAGGCTGACTCCATACACAGTTTCAAGTGTAGATATGATAGAGCCCGATAGGCTCAGGAATCTGTACACCTGTTGATTGACGGTTGAGAGGCGGGACCACAACTAGGTGAGTACACACACACACACATACACACACCCACACACACACACACACACACCCACACACACACACACACACACACACACACACACACACACACACACACACACACACACACACACACACACCCACACACACACACACACACACACACACACACACACACACACACACACACACACACACACACACACCCACATACACACATACATACACACACACACACACACACACACACACACACACACACACACACACACACACACACACACACACACACACACCTTCACCACCTTTCTCCGCCTTGTCCCGCAAACTACTGAACACCCTCTCCAATACTCTAGTCTGACGGTATACCACCTGCCCCGTAAACCCCACAACCCCCCCCCTCCCCGAGCCCCGTAAACCCCTACAGCATCTCCCCCCTTCCCGTAGAACACATACAAACCCCCCTCCCCGAACCCTGTTAACCCCTACAGCATCTCCCCCTTCCCGTAGACCCCTACAGCCCCGTAAACCTCCTCCCCCTCCCCCCTTCCTCTTGAACAGTTTACCTCCATTACGCCACATCATTTCCTCTTATCGCCCCCTGAGTGCCTCTCCTGGGTCACTTTTAAACTGCCCTCGGGTATCGAGCTCTGTGCTTCGTCTCCTTTATTCTTGCTATTGTCTCTCCCTCCCTCTCTCCCTCTCTTTGCGTCCCAACACTTCCCCCCAAACTTACAAGTTTCCCTGAGTGATGATAATTTGTACACACAGTTATAAAGATCTATGCCAAAAGCAAAACAGGACTCGATTCCGCGAGCTTCTGCTTCGAGGCGACTAGGTCGGTTCTTGCCCTCTGAGGGCACCAGGAGCTAGATTCACGAAGCAGTTACGCAAGCACTTACGAACGTGTACATCTTTCCTCCATCTTTGACGGCTTTGGTTACATTTATTAAACAGTTTACAAGCATGAAAACTTGCCAATCAACTGTTGTTATTGTTATAAACAGCCTCCTGGTGCTTCGGAGCTCATTAACTGTTTAATAATTGTAAACAAAGCCGCCAAAGTTTGAAAAAAGATGTACAGGTTCGTAAGTGCTTGCGTAACTGCTTCGTGAATCTGGCCCCCAGATCAGCTCGACAGAACTGAGAAAACCACATGAGAAATGTTGTCCTCGCGAACACACACCCGGCACTGTCTTAACAAATACAGTTATGTTATTAATACAGGCATTGGAAATGGCTTCTGATACATAGTGTAGGGCTTAGGCTGTATCACGCGGCCTCAGCTGCCCACCGCAGGGGAAGGAGGGAGCCCCATTCCCCCCCATCCCCTGAAGCTATTGAGGTCGAGAGGGAGGGACTCCAAGGATTTTCCTTCACCAATCCCCTCCAGGTAGGGAGGTCGCGACCCCCTTCCATCTCCCCTAACCCCCCCCCCCCCCTCCTTTCCCTTTGGCTAGAGAGAAATGGGAAGGATGATTTCCACCCACACTCACCGATCTCTATTCCATTCCTAGGAGATTCCAAATAGGGAGAAAGGGCGGTAGAGCCCAAAAGGCACTCCTTGCTATCCTCAGGTAGGGTGAGAGGGGGAGAAACGTAAACAAAGATTGACATTTCTTGTCCCCTACTTTACGTTCTCACTCTCCCTAGTATGGGAGGGGTAGAAGGTGGAACTGACGAACATGTACACACACTCCTCCCTCTCCCTCCAAAAAAACTCTCTCCCCATAGTGAAAAGGTTAACCAAACCGTTTCCATTTCCACCCTCCTAACAACACCCTACCTACCTCCACCTTGTCATCCTATCAGTATCAATCTCCACCCTTCCCATCTACTCTCTCTCCCCCCGCATCCACTTCTTTCTAATCTACCTCCCTCACCATCACCCTCCACCCCTCTCCCTCACCATCAACCTCCACCTCCCCCTCACCATCAACCGTCAGTGGGGCCAAGATGGGGGCCAAGCTAACGTCACCAAGATGCTAACGTCGCCAAGATGCTAACGTCACCAAGATGCTAACGTCACCAAGATGCTAACGTCGCCAAGATGCTAACGTCACCAAGATGCTAACGTCACCAAGATGCTAACGTCACCAAGATGCTAACGTCACCAAGATGCTAACGTCGCCAAGATGCTAACGTCACCGTTAGCATCTTGGTGTTCCGGTCTTCTCACTCTCATGGTAAGTAGAGTGAATAGTTCCGTTATTTGAGTATTTATGTTGGCCAGTCTCCCATATGCCGCTGATGATATCCTTTTTGATGTGGGCCTCTGGGGGGACAGGTTCGGTGTGATATCAACGCCCCAGATCTTTCTCTCTATTTGACTCTTGCAAGATATCACCTCCCAGGGCGCCACTCCATAGTCTCCTGAGACTGATGGCTGACTACTACTACTATGGTAAATACTCAATAACGTGACTGAAGAATGTTGACCAAACCACACATCATAAGATGAAGAGACGACGACGTTTCGGTCCGTCTTAGATCATTATCACACACGACTTGCTAATGGTCCACGACGGACCGAAACGTCGTCGTTTCTCCATCTTCCGCTGTGTGGTTTGGGTCATCATTATATGTGTAGCATACATGCCAATTATCAGACATGCTTGGCTGCCAATACCAAGACTATCTAGCCGGCGAGGGGAAGAAATTGTAGTTTAATCCCGTTTGAGAAGCAAAAAGAAAAACTGCCACCAGGAGGAACTGACTGCCACCAGGAGGAACTGCCACCAAGAGAAACTGCCACCAGGAGGAACTGCCACCAGGGGGAACTGACTGCCACCAGGAGGAACTGACTGCCACCAGGGGGAAACTGCCACCAAGAGGAACTGCCACGAGCGGGAAACTGCCACCAAGAGGAACTGCCACGAGCGGGAAACTGCCACCAGGAGGAATGGACTCTGAAGTTTCATCTGAGAACACAACTATACACTGCTAAATCGCCAATTAGGAAATGGCTGACCTTCTCTCAGCCCATGTGGCCTTTAAGCTCAATAAAGACAAACCTACACAGACACCTGCAAGGACTGCTTCCAAGCTGCCAGTGGAGGGTATAATACTATGACACAACAGGATGAAGCCTATCGTCTCGAATCATTCGACATATAAAAGTCGATGAGAGCAGATATAGTGAGGCCCAAGTTTGTACGCAGTTATGCCGACCAGCTGGTGTTACACCCCCCCCTTAAAGCCTTACCTTGAGGTTACCTTGAGGTGCTTACGGGGCTTAGCGTCCCCGCGGCCCGGTCGTCGACCAGGCTTCCTGGTTGCTGGACTGATCAACCAGGCTGCAAACACACACACAACGTAACGGTCCCTTTGGTTTCCCTTGTTACATCTTGTTATAACGTTTTTAATGTATTAAAACGTTGTTACAACTTGCTATATTGGTTGTTAGGAGGTGTTAAACCTTGTTCGAACAACGTTGTAGTTCCGTCGCGCGTGTTTGGGGGGGAATTAGCACCCTCTCGTGGCGCCCTCTCCACCACAATTATAATCTTTACCTCTCTGGAGGAATATACGCGCACTTTCTACCCAAGACATCTGTTCACCCACTTGGACTGGACGGTAGAGTGACAGTCTCGCTTCATGCAGGTCACCTCCTATATATATCCACCGAAACTCATTCATATATATGTCTAACCTACGTTTGAAACAATTAAGGGTACGTCTCTTACGTTACCCAGTAATTTGCTACACAAAATCCACAACCCTGTTACCATACCAGTATTTACCCAGGTCTTATCTGTTTAACGAGATAAGATCACACTGGCGCCGCACATTCTAAAATGGGTCTGATATACGTGATGTATATCACGCAACTGAGGAGTGGCTTTGTATGCGAGGATTTGTGCCGAAAGGTGGCATGCCATATTGAATGCAACGGAGGGTGCAGGATGGAGGTCGTATGCAAGTATGCATGTATGCATGCATACTGGAGGCTGCAGGCGTGTATACCGGAGGATGTATGTATACTTAAGGTCGTGTTCGAGGAAGCGTGTGGCAGGGTCCAGGCTATACCAGTGGAGCTCATAGGTGGGGCGGGGGGAATCTAGTATCTATCTATATCTATATCTAGTATATAGTATGCATAAACCTTCTTTAGGTATTGTGGTGAATCCCGCACCTGGGCCTAGAAGTGTGATGGACTGTTTGTAAACACTCCCAGATTGAAATTCCTCCCCACACCCCCTTCCACAGGTCTCTCTCTCTCTCTCCCTCTCCCTCTCCCTCTCCCTCTCTCTCTCTCTCTCTCTCTCTCTCTCTCTCTCTCTCTCTCTCTCCCTCTCTCTCTCTCTCTCTCCCTCTCTCTCTCTCTCCCTCTCTCTCCCTCTCTCTCTCTCTCTCTCTCTCTCTCTCTCTCTCTCTCTCTCTCTCTCTCTCTCTCTCTCTCTCTCTCTCTCTCTCTCTCTCTCTCTCTCTCTCGCTTCTCTCTCTCTCTCTCTCTCTCTCTCTCTCTCTCTCTCTCTCTCTCTCTCTCTCTCTCTCTCTCTCTCGCTTCTCTCTCTTGCTTCTCTCTCTCTTTCTCTCTCTCTCTCTCTCTCTCTCTCTCTCTCTCTCTCTCTCTCTCTCTCTCTCTCTCTCTCTCTCTCTCTCTTGCTTCTCTCTCTCTTTCTCTCTCTCTCTTTCTCTCTCTCTCTCTCTCTCTCTCTCTCTCTCTCTCTCTCTCTCTCTCTCTCTCTCTCTCTCTCTCTCTCTCTCTCTCTCTCTCTCTCTCTTGCTTCTCTCTCTCTCTTTCTCTCTCTCTCTCTCTCTCTCTCTCTCTCTCTCTCTCTCTCTCTCTCTCTCTCTCTCTCTCTCTCTCTCTCTCTCTCTCTCTCCCCCTCCAATCTGGCCGCCTGTCAGAATGTTCTTTGTTCACTGCCTGAAACTCTCAAACTTTTACTCGAACTCTTTCTCGTTCATATTTAAAAAGAGCGGCGTCCTCCAGGGTTCGCTGCTTCACCTACTCGACTCTTGTATAAAGAATGAGTGTAAAGGCCACGCGGAACAGTTCTCTTTAACGCTATAATGCTCTTGCCAATATGTTCAACGAATAATGAATAAAGCTTCCTCAATCAAGCGGACTTACTGCATGTTATGATACCTGGTTGATACCTGGTTGATACGTGGTTGATACCTGGTTGATACGTGGTTGATACCTGGTTGATACGTGGTTGATACCTGGTTGATGGGGTTCTGGGAGGTCTTCTACTCCCCAAGCCCGGCCCGAGGCCAGACTTGACTAGGCCCACATACCCACATACCCACCACAGCCCGTTGTTATCTTACAAACGAGTTTGTTATCTTAACAAACGCCGTCCACGGTATAACCCAGCAGTGGATGGGATATATCACTGTAAATAATATATCCAACAGTGTTTGAGTTAGGAAAACATTATCTGTAAAATATAAATAGTACTGTTCATAAAAGATTGGCCACCTTTGCACCCGCAAGATAACGTGCGTTTAAGGGTTGGTAAATGTTAATCTTCTTGTTTGATGAGCTATTTGTTCACTTGAGACAGTTAATTAAGTCTCAGCCGCGTCTGTGTACACGAGACTGGATGAACAACCCAGCAGGTAGTCTACCTACTGAGTGGGTGTTGTACATAGTACCATGGCAGTAAAATAGCAGTAAAATAGGTACCTGGGTGTTAGTCAGCTGTGACGGGCTGCTTCCTGGGGGGTGGAGGCCTGGTCGAGGACCCGGCCGCGGGGACACTAAAAAGCCCCGAAATCATCTCAAGATAACCTCTCAAGATGGCGGTATGTTCACTCACACGATGAGTGAAGCAGCCAGGAAAAAAACCTCTCTTCATAAATAAAAATAAATACAATTTTAAACCCAATATTCCCTCATAGCCTCTGCTGAAGCCACGGATAGCCAGCTGAGACGCCCATCCGACTGAGTTTTATTTACTACATGTGGACGTACATAGGCCTACATATATTGAAATAATTATAACTACCTACAAGCAAGTAATATTTACTTTAAGAAACGGACGAGACTAAACTGTGGGGCTCATCTCCATAACTTCATCCTCGCCCTCAAGGATTATATTCCCACCTCCCACCTTCTTGGTACACATGAGAACTACGTCTCCTCTCACGTCTACCACCGTCTCCTCTACTAGGAACTACGTCTACTCTCACGTCTACCACCGTCTCCTCTACTAGGAACTACATCTCCTGTCACGTCTACCACCGTCTCCTCTACTAGGAACTACGTCTACTCTCACGTCTACCACCGTCTCCTCTACCAGGAACTACGTCTCCTCTCACGTCTACCACCGTCTCCTCTACTAGGAACTACGTCTACTCTCACGTCTACCACCGTCTCCTCTACTAGGAACTACGTCTACTCTCACGTCTACCACCGTCTCCTCTACCAGGAACTACATCTCCTCTCACGTCTACCACCGTCTCCTCTACCAGGAACTACATCTCCTCTCACGTCTACCACCGTCTCCTCTACTAGGAACTACATCTACTCTCGCACCTACCACCGTCTCCTCTACCAGGAACTACATCTCTCACGTCTACCACCGTCTCCTCTACCAGGAACTACATCTACTCTCACACCTACCACCGTCTCCTCTACCAGGAACTACATCTCTCACGTCTACCACCGTCTCCTCTACCAGGAACTACATCTACTCTCACACCTACCACCGTCTCCTCTACCAGGAACTACATCAACTCTACCAGGAACTACATCTACTCTCACGTCTACCACCGTCTCCTCTACTAGGAACTACATCTACTCTCACGCCTACCACCGTCTCCTCTACCAGGAACTACATCAACTCTACCAGGAACTACATCTACTCTCACGTCTACCACCGTCTCCTCTACTAGGAACTACATCTACTCTCACGTCTACCACCGTCTCCTCTACCAGGAACTACATCTCCTCTCACGTCTACCACCGTCTCCTCTACCAGGAACTACATCTCCTCTCACGTCTACCACCGTCTCCTCTACCAGGAACTACATCTACTCTCACGTCTACCACCGTCTCCTCTACCAGGAACTACATCTACTCTCACGTCTACCACCGTCTCCTCTACCAGGAACTACATCTACTCTCACGTCTACCACCGTCTCCTCTACCAGGAACTACATCTACTCTCACCCCTACCACCGTCTCCTCTACCAGGGGCGTGAAGAGGCAAGCAAACACCTTCACCAGTTCCTCACCGGTGTGTATGGCCAAGCCTTCTCATCAACCTTCGTTACTATTTCGTTGTCGGGTGGCAGTCGAAGCTACAAACAGTGCCTGGAGGAGATTTAACAGGCATCCTTCGGCTCGTAACAGGAACATTCATAAAATGTTCGTAAAATGAAAGAATTTCAAAAGTGGGCAATATCCAAATGGGAATCAGAAACTCGAAGAAAACTTGCATCCTTAAAAGTTGGATCCAAAGTCTGATGGTCCTTGGCCAAAGATCGACAGGAATATTTATCTGAGGACTCAATTCCACCTTTATACCGGGAGGATGTAACTCTTGCAAATCAGGAAAAGGATGTAATTCTGGCAATGCATTTTGCTGCCAAGCTGCAGGTTCTTAATCCTGAACGACAAGTTCCATATCTTGTTGCCAGCACTGCGTCCAAGATGACCCCAAGTGGCTGTACATCAAGCTCTACTTCACCACCTTCTTAAACACAGCGGATATAAGTAAGGCTGTTGGGGTCTGATAAGGTCAGCTCAAGACTTTTAAACTCAGCACAAAACTCAGTTGTACTGACCTGTTGGCTCCACCTCTCACAGGCATCTACCAACTGTGCTCAACTGCTGTTCAACTGCTGTTCAACCAACTGTGCTCAACTGCTGTTCAACTGCTGTTCAACCAACTGTGCTCAACTGCTGTTCAACTGCTGTTCAACCAACTGTGTTCAACTGCTCAAGGCTAACTGTGACTAGCTCAAGGTTAACTGTGCCTAGCTATGGAAGGGTTCCATTGGCCCTCCCTAAAAAAGACGGCTCATGTTGTTCCAGGACACACAAAGAAGAGTTCAAAACCTAGAGTTCAGAGAGGAAATTGACACGCTGGGAATGAAGTTTGCCTATGGCTCTTCAGCGACAATGAAGAGCCACGTGCTTAATCTAGCCCACAAGGCGGCCACCAGACTTACAGCCTGATGACGCATCACACACCTTCTTGACAGCAGCGGCTGTAAAACCTTATATGAAGCACAAGTTCGCGCCCATCTCGAGTATGCGCCGCCTCTCCTGGATTGCCTACGCTCCATCGTTCATCAGAATTTTGGACAAAGTCAAGAACCGTGCGAGAAGGTTCGGCTCTAGACTTCACCAAGTCTGGTTAGCATGCTCTGACCATCAGAGTCTTCGACATGTTGGCGGACTTACTCTTATTTACAACATTCTCAAAGTTCCACACCAGGCTCAAATTCGTGGACAACCAGTTGTTGGTACCCATAACACAAGGCTCTTAGCTATGATGGGGGAGAGAGGAGGGATGAGAGAGGGACAGGGGTGAGGAGAGAGGATAAGGATAAGGGGGAAGAACGGTGGGGAGGAGAGGGAAAGATTGGGGGGGGGGGAGAGGGGGAGAGGGGGAGAGAGAGAGAGAGAGAGAGAGAGAGAGAGAGAGAGAGAGAGAGAGAGAGAGAGAGAGAGAGAGAGAGAGAGAGAGAGAGAGAGAGAGAGAGAGAGTGAGAGAGAGAGTGAGAGAGACCCCCAGGGTGGTGTGCTCCAAACAATATCTTGCAGCCACAGTGGTCAAAGCAGGTGGTAGAAATGCCTTTGTGCTCGGAGACTTCTTAGTAGCCTTCCTGTCTAAGCTCAGCACATGGCTTTTCATAAGTCACCGAAGAGCCAAACTTCATCCCTCAAAATGTCTACTTCATCACCATGCACTGCATTTTGCCACTCATCTGAATGCCTGTCCCCCGTTTAAACTCATGCAGTCGAGTTATCATCAATGTCTATATTCATCAACCGCAAATGTGACTTAATACTACCTTAACCCAGGTAGATATTATTGATGCTGGTTATTATTATTAATCAGACTCAGAGCTAATGGCATGTCCTCTTGTGTATACGTGAAGTTGAGCGAGCAGTCATCAATACAGGCTTGAGCTTCGTGAATGTGTAGTAGGTTATTGAAGCAGTCATCCCACAACATGGGGGAGGAGGGGGGTGGGGACAAGCACACTTCCCTTTGGTATGGTGGCGCTAATTGTGCGACTTTCAGAGTCTGCTCCATTGGGACCTACCCTTAAGAGTCCGTTCTTGAAGGGTAGGTCCCTTATTAGTGCTCTCGCTCTTTCTCTCTCGTTCTCTCTCTCTCTCTCTCTCTCTCTCTCTCTCTCTCTCTCTCTCTCTCTCTCTCTCTCTCTCTCTCTCTCTCTCTCTCTCTCTCTCTCTCTCTCTCTCTCTCTCCCTCCCTCTCTCTCTCTCTCTCTCTCTCTCTCTCTCTCTCTCTCTCTCTCTCTCTCTCTCTCTCTCTCTCTCTCTCTCTCTCTCTCTCTCTCTCTCTCTCTCCCTCCCTCCCTCCCTCCCTCCCTCCCTCCCTCCCTCCCTCCCTCCCTCCCTCCCTCCCTCCCTCTCTCTCTCTCTCTCTCTCTCTCTCTCTCTCTCTCTCTCTCTCTCCCTCCCTCCCTCCCTCCCTCCCTCCCTCCCTCCCTCCCTCCCTCCCTCCCTCTCTCTCTCTCTCTCTCTCTCTCTCTCTCTCTCTCTCTCTCTCTCTCTCTCTCCCTCCCTCCCTCCCTCCCTCCCTCTCTCTCTCTCTCTCTCTCTCTCTCTCTCCCTCTCCCTCCCTCTCCCTCTCCCTCTCCCTCACTCCCTCCCTCCCTCTCTCTCTCTCTCTCTCTCTCTCTCTCCCTCCCTCCCTCCCTCCCTCCCTCTCTCTCTCTCTCTCTCTCTCTCTCTCTCTCTCTCTCTCCCTCCCTCCCTCCCTCCCTCCCTCCCTCTCTCTCTCTCTCTCTCTCTCTCTCTCTCTCTCTCTCTCTCTCTCTCTCTCTCTCTCTCTCTCTCTCTCTCTCTCTCCCTCCCTCCCTCCCTCCCTCCCTCCCTCCCTCCCTCCCTCTCTCTCTCTCTCTCTCTCTCTCTCTCTCTCTCTCTCTCTCTCTCTCTCTCTCTCTCTCTCTCTCTCTCTCTCTCCCTCCCTCCCTCTCTCTCTCTCTCTCTCTCTCTCTCTCTCTCTCTCTCTCTCTCTCTCTCTCTCTCTCTCTCTCTCTCTCTCTCTCTCTCTCTCTCTCTCTCTCTCTCTCCCTCCCTCCCTCCCTCCCTCCCTCCCTCCCTCCCTCCCTCTCTCTCTCTCTCTCTCTCTCTCTCTCTCTCTCTCTCTCTCTCTCTCTCTCTCTCTCTCTCTCTCTCTCTCTCTCTCTCTCCCTCCCTCCCTCCCTCCCTCCCTCCCTCCCTCCCTCCCTCCCTCCCTCCCTCTCTCTCTCTCTCTCTCTCTCTCTCTCTCTCTCTGCCTCCCTCCCTCCCTCCCTCCCTCTCTCTCTCTCTCTCTCTCTCTCTCCCTCTCCCTCCCTCTCCCTCTCCCTCTCCCTCACTCCCTCCCTCCCTCTCTCTCTCTCTCTCTCTCTCTCTCCCTCCCTCCCTCCCTCCCTCCCTCTCTCTCTCTCTCTCTCTCTCTCTCTCTCTCTCTCTCTCTCTCTCTCTCCCTCCCTCCCTCCCTCCCTCCCTCCCTCTCTCTCTCTCTCTCTCTCTCTCTCTCTCTCTCTCTCTCTCTCTCTCTCTCTCCCTCCCTCCCTCCCTCCCTCCCTCCCTCTCTCTCTCTCTCTCTCTCTGTCTCTCACTCCCTCTCCCTCTCCCTCTCCCTCTCCCTCTCCCTCACTCCCTCCCCCCCCTAACGTCTGCAACATATACACCTGCAGATCCATAAGCAATCCAGCACTAACAGGGAACAAGACTCCCCAAACTGACGTCAGACCGGCCACCACTTCTATTATACCTCGCTCCACCTCTCTTGAAAAAAGCCGGATATAGTTATTGCATAAATTTTTGTACGTTGTTAACTGGAAATTTACATAATCCTTTCCTGTATTACTCTAAGGCTTCGTTACAGCGCTGAGCGTTATCTTTATAGCTTTTGTATTTGTTTTTACACACGCGAGTAAAGTGGCTGTAACGCTGTAACCCTCCGAGTCGGTCTGTAGCCTCAGGGTACAAAAGGCACCTAAGGATACGTGGAAGAGTGTTCAGCGCATTCGGATCACAGCTGAAATGTTCTCTGGGTTCAATTGTCACGCCAGGATAAGAGACGTTTGGGCAAGGTTTTCTTTCCACCTGATGCACCTGTTCACTTAGCAGCAGAGATATATTTCGGGAGTTAGAGTAGTATTGTGGATTTCATCCTGTGGAAGGACAGTCGTTAATCTATATAGGGACTCGATGAGCGTGTCAGGCTTCCTGTCACCGACTATGGGGTAACCGTTAACCGGCCAATCAGAACTGGCTACAGTTCTAATTGGCTACAGGGAGCCAGTCGGCCGAGCGGACAGCAGGCTGGACTTGTGATCCTGTGGTCCCGGGTTCGATCCCGGGCGCCGGCGAGAAACAATGGGCAGAGTTTGTTTCACCCTGATGCCCCTGTTACCTAGCAGTAAAATAGGTACCTGGGTGTTAGTCAGCTGTCAGGGGTTGCTTCCTGGGGGTGGAGGCCTGGTCGAGGACCGGGCCGCGGGGACACTAAAAGCCCCGAAATTATCTCAAGATAACCTCAAGATAGGACTCTCTGTCTTGTGGCTACAGGACTCTCAGCCTTGTGGCTACAGGACTCTCAGTCTTGTGGCTACAGGACTCTCAGCCTTGTGGCTACAGGACTCTCAGTCTTGTGGCTACAGGACTCTCAAGTCTTGTGGCTACAGGACTCTCAAGTCTTGTGGCTACAGGACTCTCAGTCTTGTGGCTACAGGACTCTCAGTCTTGTGGCTACAGGACTCTCAGCCTTGTGGCTACAGGACTCTCAGTCTTGTGGCTACAGGACTCTCAAGTCTTGTGGCTACAGGACTCTCAGTCTTGTGGCTACAGGACTCTCAAGTCTTGTGGCTACAGGACTCTCAGTCTTGTGGCTACAGGACTCTCAAGTCTTGTGGCTACAGGACTCTCAGTCTTGTGGCTACAGGACTCTCAGCCTTGTGGCTACAGGACTCTCAGTCTTGTGGCTACAGGACTCTCAGTCTTGTGGCTACAGGACTCTCAAGTCTTGTGGCTACAGGACTCTCAAGTCTTGTGGCTACAGGACTCTCAGCCTTGTGGCTACAGGACTCTCAGTCTTGTGGCTACAGGACTTTCAGTCATGTGGCTACAGGACTCTCAGTCTTGTGGCTACAGGACTCTCAGTCTTGTGGCTACAGGACTCTCAGTCTTGTGGCTACAGGACTCTGCTGTAACTGTTCTAAGAAGCTAAATATAACGAAGGCTAAGGCGGAGGTTGGCCAGACACAGTGAATAAGTACAAGTAACTATGAGCATGATATAATTATCATTCACCGACCAGGGTACAGTTTCACCCCAGCAAGGGTCTCCACATCATCCTTGCTCAACACTCTTGCCTTCACCCTCACCTCACACGACACCCTCTACCACACATATATACCCACAACTTACTCACTGATGAATGTATATATATATATCTCAATCCACTGTCTCTCTCTCTCTCTCTCTCTCTCTCTCTCTCTCTCTCTCTCTCTCTCTCTCTCTCTCTCTCTCTCTCTCTCTCTCTCTCTCTCGCTCTCTCTCTCTCCCTCGCTCGCTTCTCTCTCTCTCTCTCTCTCTCTCTCTCTCTCTCTCTCTCTCTCTCTCTCTCTCTCTCTCTCTCTCTCTCTCTCTCTCTCTCTCTCTCTCGCTCTCTCTCGCTCTCTCTCTCTCGCTCTCTCTCTCTCCCTCGCTCGCTTCTCTCTCTCTCTCTCTCTCTCTCTCTCTCTCTCTCTCTCTCTCTCTCTCTCTCTCTCTCTCTCTCTCTCTCTCTCTCTCTCTCTCTCTCGCTCTCTCTCCCTCTCTCTCTCTCTCTCTCTCTCTCTCTCTCTCTCTCTCTCTCTCTCTCTCTCTCTCTCTCTCTCTCTCTCTCTCTCTCCCTCTCCCCCTCTCTCTCTCCCTCTCTCTCTCCCTCTCTCTCTCTCTCTCTCTCGTTCATGAAAGATGCCATTGAGGTTGCTACTGAAACTACAAGCAAGAACTATACTCCTGCATCAGCTCTTCTGAATCCTGACCCCTAAAGACTCGTTCACTCGATGTGATTAATATTTGCATCCATTAAAAATAAACTAAATTTATTGCTTAGTAACTATTATATAAGGAACAGGAACAAACTGTGTGCCAAAGTCATATGGTCGATTGACCTGATTTTAAGCATATTGTTATGTTGAGGGAACAACTTGCAGATGCCAGTCAGTGATCCAGGAATGAATGATCGCTGATGGAGTGATGTTCTTGAGAAAAGCACTTCCAGCACGAGACGGTTGACGGCTGAGAGCCTTGTGTCATGGGGTGCCAACTTCTGGTTGTCCACGAAGTTGGGTCAGGTGTGGAACTTTGACAGTATTGGTCTTATTGAGTGTTGATAGCTCTATATGTTCAGTCCAGATTTGACCCAGTCCGACCAGACTGGGTCAGTGAACAGGGTACCACAGGGCCCTGTGGTGCCCTGTGGTACCCTGTGTCTTAGTAATCCAGAGTGCCACACCCAGTCAAAGGCGCGTGTAGTGTCCAGTGCAACAACACCTCTGGACTCATCCAGCGACGGATGCCACTAAGTGGAGAGATTTAGCAAGAGATCAACAGCAGTA
>NC_091207.1:25948604-25951104 GCF_040958095.1 Procambarus clarkii
TACGCGTGAGATTGTGCCAAGATTATTAAGGACATTTTCAACCATATTCTAGGTCAAACAAGGTAGACTTTGGGAAACATTCCACAAGAATGACATAGATCAACAAACAAGCTAGCCATAGAGCTACTGGATCAACCAGACTGTGATTCATACGTCAGGCTGCGAGCAGCCGCGTCCAACAGCCCGGTTGACCAGTCCAGCAACCAGGAGGCCTGGTCGGGGACCGGGCCATGGGGACGCTGAGCCCTGATATCACCGCAAGGTAAGGTTTGATATTCACTCTTGAGTGGCAGACACAAGTAAACACTGGAGTCCCTCTTGGGAATGAAGGACGACTGCAGTGGCGCTTGAGCCTCTGGTGAAAGAAGGAATGACCAGTTTAGGGAAGAGACCGAAGAGGAAATTCTGAAGGAAAACTATAATCTCTATCATTAATCCTAAGGGTTACCCAAGTGTGTAATGAGGCACATAGGCTAAGCGCCAGGGCAGGGGAGACGGTCGGCCGAGTGGACAGCACGCTGGACTTGTGATCCTGTGGTTCTGGGTTCGATCCCGGGCGTTGGCGAGAAACAATGGGGCAGAGTTTCTTTCACCCTATGCCCCTGTTACCTAGCAGTAAAATAGGTACCTGGGTGTTAGTCAGCTGTCACGGGCTGCTTCCTGGGGGTGGAGGCCTGGTCGAGGACAGGGCCGCGGGGACACTAAAAAACCCCGAAATCATCTCAAGATAACCTCAAGATAACCCATACACTACGCTACAGGAAAACACACTAGAGGGCAGAGAAAAGTGCCAGAAGGCTAGGAATGATTAGGCTATCAGATAGAGAGTAGGAAAGCCAAGAAATCCTTTAATAACGTCATGGTACAAGTCAACTTAACCAGCTCCTAAGCTTCTATTCCTTAAGGGTCTGAAGCCATGAAGAAACAAGTGATGAAACTTGTTACACATCTTATTGCGTGTGCTGGAGGAGAACACAATGACATAGCATGAGTGGGGGAAGTGTGTCAGAAACTCGAGAGAGGAAATTACAGGTCTTCACAACAGAGCACGTGGAAGATATATTGACTAAGCCACACATCACAAAATGAAGATATGACGATGTTTCGGTCCCTCCTTTAGGGGTATGTCATCAAGTCCTGTCATCACAGGACTTGATAATGGTCCAGGACGGACCGAAACGTCCTCATATCTTCATATTGTGATGTGTGGTTTGGTTTACATATTGTGCTTATAGCCTGGCTATAGCTTATAGCCAGGGTGCCGGTCGACCGACCGGACAGCACACTGGACTGTGATCCTGTGGTCCCGGGTTCGATCCCTGGCGCCGGCAAGAAACAATGGGGCAGAGTTTCTTTCACCTTATGCCCCTGTTACCTAGCAGAAAAATAGGTACCTAGGTGTTAGTCAGCTGTCACGGGCTGCTTCCTGGGGGTGGAGGTCTGGTCGAGGACCGGGCCGCGGGGACACTAAAAAGCCCCGAAATCATCTCAAGATCATCTCAAGATAACGTTATTGCAACTCATCGTCTGCATGAGGAAGAGCTTGAGCTGAGTGGGATGGTATGAAGCTAAGCGACACAGGAGAGCTTTGCCATTACCACAAACAAAATGAGGAATTTCCTGCTGACGCTAAACACTGCGAAGGTTATGGGACCAGTTGTGGAGACTAAGAGAGGGAAAAGAAGGGAATTATCAGGGGGAAAGCGCCAAGCCATTACGACTATTTAAGCACTTGGAAGGTGGTCAGGATAAGGATTTGGGATGGGACGGAGGGAAGGAATGGTGCCCAACCACTTGTGGACGGTCGGGGATTGAACGCCGACCTGCATGAAGCGAGACCATCGCTCTACCGTCCAGCCCAAGTGGTTGGACTAAGAGAGGGAACTGAAGCCCTAAAATGACCGCTTACTGTGATATGAAACAAGTAACTGGTAAGTAGGTAACTGCCAGAAAGTTGAAGGTGAAGAACATTCACCTTCACTATCTTCACTATCAAATGAATAGTGAAGAACATTCACTATTCATTTACTATCCTCATTCACAAGAATGAGGATAGTAAAGCATCTGGAGAAGATTGCTTATAATGCATCGCCAGCATGGGTTTAGGGATATCTTGGTTATCTTCAGATGATTTCGGGGCTTTAGTGTCCCCGCGGCCCGGTCCTCGACCAGGCCTCCACCCCCAAAAAGCAGCCCGTGACAGCTGACTAACTCTTGAGGATATCTTGAGGTTATCTTGAGATGATTTCGGGGCTTTAGTGTCCCCGCGGCCCGGTCCTCGACCAGGCCTCCACCCCCAGGAAGCAGCCCGTGACAGCTGACTAACACCCAGGTACCTATTTACTGCTAGGTAACAGGGGCATTCAGGGTGAAAGAAACTTTGCCCATTTGTTTCTGCCTCGTGGCATATATTGCTTCACAAAATGTGAAGAATTTGGCCCTTATGACCAGGCGTCAGAGACGGGACAAGAACGAGGCTGTAACACGGTGCCCACATCAC
>NC_091207.1:25956104-26011104 GCF_040958095.1 Procambarus clarkii
GAGGATGAAGCGGGCATTTCCCCTCTGGATCGCGACACTGAGGCGCTGGAAGAAAACTTGCCGCTCTAGGGTCTCTAGTAGTGTCAATGAGCCTGGAACCAAGAACCTTAAGAAATCTTCTTGCACTCTCTCCCCATGGGCCTAGGGTCTCAGATCCTATTGGAACGAAGTTGTACCTGTGATCTAATTCCCTGTACTTGGTCGACTTGTAACTATCTGTGTGTCGCTGCGGCTCCTGCTGTGCCGGCAGAGAGGTTGATGTAAGTGGTTGCCAGGGTGGATACGCAAGTATAGTCCCATGCCAACTGTCTGCCACCCTTCAAAGGGCGCAGTGTGATACCGTCTGGTCGGCCGGCAAAGCTAGCAGAGTTTATGGTTCAATAGATTGCGGGGCTCTCTCTCCGCTGGACACTGGGCAGAGGCAAGGCTCTTCCCAATGATGTCATTGACTTCGTCGTGTCTAGAGTGTCAACCACCTGATTTTCCACAGTGCGACTGAGAAGCCTAACCAGACTACGATCAATTTGATTGTTACCGCCGGAGGCGGCTAGTTTATTGTGCACCCCATACCCATCCTGTGAGCGGTGCTAGTGAACATGCTGGCCACACTGTTCGATCCACCGCACGTGTACCCCCCCCCCCCCACTTCCCCCCCACACCCCCCCGGCACCTCTCGCCGTCCGTCCCTGCAAAGTTCGGATGATGTGTACGTGCATTTTTGCGTCGAATGACTGTTAATTCAGACAGGAGCGAGGCCGGGAGGGCGGAAGGTGTGGCAGGCTAATTACTGCCGGAAAACTTGTCTCTGGTAATGAGGGGGGGGGGAGGGGGTACGAGGCGCCGCTTCTGTCAACATTACGTTCCTCAACACGAAATTAGTGAATCAATAACCATTGGAGTTTCATTTTTAATATCATTATTATTATAATTGGTCTTTATAATCTTTATAATTATATCTTTATAATTTATAAATCTTTATAATCTTTATATAATAAGATTAGATTATATAAGATATAATTATTAGATAGATTATATAAGATTATAAGATTATAATCTTTATAATTATCTTTATAATTTGTATTATATTATTATTAATTATTTAGATGTTCATTTATGTTATCTTCACATTTTCCCTTTGCCCTTGGAAAGGAAGGTTGATGTCATGCTATCCTCTACATCATCCACAAGGGTGAGATATCATGACGCTAACTTAGTTCATCCATCTACCAAAGTAATATGTTTATTGTTTGTGATGTGTGTATATGTACGTATTAACACGATGTACTGAACGGGGTGAGAATAGCTTGAGCAACCTCATCCCTTTGTGTGTATTTTACCTCAATAAACTTATTTCAATTTCAATTCAATTTCAATTTCAATCTACCAAAGTCAGACCTGACCATCCACTAGCCTGAGTTTAATTACGTCACACAACCATCCACCTAAAGACCTACCCGAAAACTATCCTATCCAATCGCCAGTTTGAAATTAGTAAGTATAATGCAAAATTAGCCTAGGCCTCTGCAACCAGCATCCACACGCAAAGATGATGATAACATCAAACTACTTCTTCAATCAATATTATCCTTGAACTAATGACAACTAACCGGAAGGGTGAAATCAAACAATTTCTCAGCCAAACATCAACTGACTGCGATAGGCTACCTCTTTAGCCTCATGACAATATTGATTAAGTCATCGTTGAGAGATAGTGAAAGGTAACAGCTGAGAGTTGGGGAGAGTGATAACAGCTGAGAGTGCAGGAATGTGATAACAACGAAGTGATGAAAAGAGGCAATAATTGAGTGAGAAGTAATGAAGAGGAAAGAAGTTATAATTCAGAGTGAAAGTGAGGGAGATAAATAACTGGGTAAGGTAGTTGATAACTGAGAGTGGAAGCAAGGTAGAGAGGTAAAAACCGAGAGTGAGAGAGAGAGAAGCAATAACCGAGAGTGAGGGAGAGAAGTGGAAGCTGAGAGTGAAGAAGGGAGGGAGGTGAAAGGCCTAACCAAACTGACAGTGTGAGAGAGCCAATGAAGATCGAGAGCATACTAATTAAATTGTGTATTTCTGTATTTTCACATTACCGAGTATAGGTATACAGCATATGAATATAGACTATCTACTAAACGTGAGTGTACATGTACTGAAAATATACATAACCTAATTATCGCGAAAGAAAACACAGAACTAGGATTCCGAGTAGGCTTACAGACAGCCTATGTTGAATAAATATAATCAGTACAGGGTAAGAACATCAAGTATAAATCATTGTGTGTGTGTGTGTGTGTGTGTGTGTGTGTGTGTGTGTGTGTGTGTGTGTGTGTGTGTGTGTGTGTGTGTGTGTGTGTGTGTGTGTGTGTAATTACCTAAGTGTAGTTACAGGATGAGAGCTACGCTCGTGGTGTCCCGTCTTCCCAGCACTCTTTGTCATGTGTGTGTGCGTGTGTGTGTGTAAATTAGCACAAATTGGTTGGTTGCCTCAGTATTACAGCAGCCTACGCAATACATCAAAAATTATACAGACAACTAAGCCGTTCAAAGCCTACTCGACTGTGTAGGTGTACGGGAGTTTGAACATGGTCTACAAATCTATGTTCCCGTTATTCTATTGTTTTAATAGCCGTTACTAGACAATAACTAGACACTAACGACCCGGAGCAGACAACGGGTCCAGTGCAGAACCCAGCCTGAGGACAGGCGGGGGGCAAAACACAAACAATGATACTATTTAGGTCGACCTCATCAATGTTGTCATTACTCTTACGCACAAGAACATGAAGACGGAAGCTTGAAACTCATGATATTAGAGAACAATTATTGCAGTGAATTATGCCATTGTTGAGAGTCTTGGTCTAGTTGGGAGCCGGTCGGCCGAGCGAACAGCACACTGGACTTGTGATCCTGTGGTCCTGGGTTCGTTCCCGGGCGCCGGCGAGAAACAATGGGCAGAGTTTCTTTCACCCTATGCCCATGTTACCTAGCAGTAAAATAGGTACCTGAGTGGTAGCCAGCTGTCACGGGCTGCTTCCTGGGGGTGGAGGCCTGGTCGAGGACCGGGCCGCGGAGAAACTAAAAAGCCCCGAAATCATCTCAAGATAGTTCATTCATTATGGCCATCCCGTGAGGTAGGAGTATTAATTTAGCTTAAGTATGATAACCTGAATGGTCACTTGTGATAGGGACTCAGGTTTGGACATTAACACTAAAAGTCTAAATTTATAAAGCAGAATAATGACATCTGAAAACGATAGCGAAGCGAAATTTGAAGCTAATAATACATTTAAACTATGACTAGTCAACTGATTCAGATTTGCGCGGATTAACTTTACATTTGTAAACATTTTAACAAATGTGGCATTCAATGTTCAGCTCACTGGTGAAGTTATTAGCAAATTCTGCAGTAAGCATTATCTTGAAGAAAAATATTAGCCTAATATAGACCTCAAGACAAAAAGAAATATAATAATTAGATTTCAAATACACATACATATATTTCATGCTTGATACAGTGGAGAATTCATAAATATATAGTGTCAATTACATAAAGCAATTCATACGCGAAACGTTTCGGGCATTATATGAACGTACACAATGTCAATAGAGTTCTAGGTTTGATTTCTAGAAACGTCCAAAACATTGTATCTTGACCTTTCTCTACTCGCCTTGGCGGCACATAGATTAGACTATGTTACATTGGTTAGGCACTATAGAAGAATATTTTTCCCGAAAACCTACAACCATGAATACCCCAGCTCAACATCAGAGGTCCGCGGTTGTTCAACGTCCTCCCAGCAAGCATAAGAAATATTGCCGGAACAACCGTGGACATTTTCAAGAGGAAACTAGATTTATTCCTCCAAGGAGTGCCGGACCAACCGGGCTGTGGTGGGTATGTGGGCCTGCGGGCCGCTCCAAGCAACAGCCTGGTGGACCAAACTCTCACAAGTCGAGCCTGGCCTCGGGCCGGGCTTGGGGAGTAGACGAACTCCCAGAACCCCATCAACCAGGTATCAACCAGGTATTAACCAGCTCGCCCCCCCCCCCAGCACCACCAATGTCCCTTACGATGACTGAGCAAGTAGTGCATCGAGGTCTTTTGAGAGAATAACAGGATATCTGACTGAAATGGAACAATGGTAATGATATGTAATCAAACGAGACAAATTGCTAAGTAGAGGCATTAAGGCAAATGCAAAGAAAGTTCCGAAAAAAAGGGTTAAACAGATAGGCTACATCGGTCATTATAACTGGATGTAAGACTCCAGATTAAACAGATAGGCTACATCAGTGACGATAACTGCATGTAAGACTCCAGATTAAACAGATAGGCTACATCAGTGACGATAACTGCATGTAAGACTCCAGATTAAACAGATAGGCTACATCAGTGACAATAACTGCATGTAAGACTCCAGGTTAAACAGATAGGCTACATCAGTGACAATAACTGGATGTAAGACTCCAGTAGAATGTCGTGAACTGTACGAAAGTGACGTCATCGGTGACGTCACCCTACTATCGTAGTAGGTGACGTCACCGATGACGTCACCGATGAAGCACCCAACCTGCTTTTGCGTTGTTTTTTACACTGAATACGTTTTGTCACGTTATGATACGTTAGGCAGATGTTATACTGTATGGAATATCGCAGCGCCTCTAGGCCTAGCCATGCATTCCACAGTACAATGTCCTGTACCTGCCTCACATGGGTCAGTAGGCCTACTGCCGTGTGCCTGCCTCACATGTGTCAGTAGGCCTACTGCCATGTGCCTGCCTCACATGGGTCAGTAGGCCTACTGCCATGTGCCTGCCTCACATGGGTCAGTAGGCCTACTGCCATGTGCCTGCCTCACATGGGTCAGTAGGCCTACTGCCCTGTGCCTGCCTCACATGGGGGGCACGCTTTCACTGGAGCAATAAGGTGCTACTCTAATATTTCCCAATAAGTGGCCTATGTGCTTTCCAGCGTTTTCTAATATATCGGAAAACTAATTCAAAGCTATCTGAGGTTTCGTCAGAACCGCCGACTATTGCAAGTTCTTTCTAGTCCAATTTAGTTTTAGATTTTGAAATTTGAAACAAACGAGGCTAGTCTCTATTGAGGGCACGCAGCCTATATGCTTAGGCCTATGTTCTATGGCTTCTACCCTTCTAGCTAGTTGTAATTGTTAGCACAAGTTAGTTGTAGTGTATCTAGCCTGGGGGGGGGGTTCTTGCTAGGTATTGTCAAACAGTACCCAAGGCGCCTAGACAAAGCTTGTTTGCTGTTTTTTTTAAGACTGGAATTGGTAAAGTTAAGACCGTTAGGTAAGGCTCTGTTGGGTTAGGTTGTTTTGGGTTTGCTTAGGTTAGGCTTTGTTGGGTTAGGTTGCTTTGGGTTTGCTTAGGTTAGGCTCTGTTGGATTAAATTGCTTTGGGTTTGCTTAGGTTAGGCTCTGTTGGGTTAGGTTGCTTTGGGTTTGATTAGGTAAGGCTCTGTTGGGTTAGGTTGTTTTGGGTTTGCTTAGGTTAGGCTTTGTTGGGTTAAGTTGCTTTGGGTTTGCTTAGGTAAGGCTCTGTTGGGTTAGGTTGCTTTGGGTTTGCTTAGGTTAGGCTTTGTTGGGTTAGGTTGCTTTGGGTTTGCTTAGGTTAGGCTCTGTTGGGTTAAATTGCTTTGGGTTTGCTTAGGTTAGGCTCTGTTGGGTTAGGTTGCTTTGGGTTTGATTAGGTTAGGCTCTGTTGGGTTAGGTTGCTTTGGGTTTGCTTAGGTTAGGCTCTGTTGGGTTAGGTTGCTTTGGGTTTGCTTAGGTAAGGCTGTTGGGTTAGGTTGCTTTGAGTTTGCTTAGGTTAGGCTCTGTTGGGTTAAATTGCTTTGGGTTTGCTTAGGTAAGGCTCTGTTGGGTTAGGTTACTTTCGGTTTGCTTAGGTTAGGCTTTGTTGGGTTAAATTGCTTTGGGTTTGCTTAGGTTAGGCTTTGTTGGGTTAAATTGCTTTGGGTTTGCTTAGGTTAGGGTCTGTTGGGTTAGGTTGCTTAGGTTAGGGTCTGTTGGGTTAGGTTGCTTTGGGCTTGCTTAGGTTAGGCTCTGTTGGGTTAGGTTGCTTTGGGTTTGCTTAGGTAAGGCTGCTTTGAGTTTGCTTAGGTTAGGCTCTGTTGGGTTAGGTTGCTTTGGGTTAGGTTACTTTGGGTTTGCTTAGGTTAGGCTCTGTTGGGTTAGGTTGCTTTGTGTTTGCTTAGGTTAGGCTCTGTTGGGTTAGGTTGCTTTGGGTTTGCTCAGGTTAGGCTCTGTTGGGTAGATTTCCAATTGAAAATCGGGTGGCTAAGCGCCGTGTGTGTGCTCGACGCGGCTAGTATCCTGTTATAACTAGCGTGTGGTGGCCGCTAGTGACTAGTGTGTGTGTGTGCTAGTTGGGTTCGCTTCTGACTAGTGTGTGTGTGTGCTAGTTGGGTTCGCTTCTGACTAGTGTGTGTGTGTGCTAGTTGGGTTCGCTAGTGACTAGTGTGTGTGTGTGTGCTAGTTGGGTTAGGGAGAGGAGCAGCAACACTCACCATTC
Organism: Procambarus clarkii; assembly: GCF_040958095.1. Taxonomy (NCBI): domain Eukaryota; kingdom Metazoa; phylum Arthropoda; class Malacostraca; order Decapoda; family Cambaridae; genus Procambarus; species Procambarus clarkii. The sequence goes on from NC_091207.1 coordinate 25,962,639, forward strand.
TGTAGCCGCGTCTGGTGGCCTTGGTCGTCGACGTGATGGTCATTGCAGACTCCTGTCCTCTCTGTCTGTGTCTCTGTGTCTCACACACGGCTACGGTTCTCCTGGTGGTGGTGGAGGCTATAGAGCCTCTGTAGCAGCACCGTCGGCGTCGCCTACACGGCCCCCGTCGCCGCCCCCACGACAATTACCACCACCATCATCACTATGGACGTAGTACTGACCTTAAACTCTTTTTTCCTTTCTTTCCCCCTTCAGAAACGCACTTGTAGGTTTGGGGAAGAGTTGAACAATGGTGGTGGGGGGTGGTGGTGGTGGAGGGGGGGGAGAGGGGGGTGTGGAGAGGGGCTACACCCACCCAATTCTTCACGAAATGGGAAGGATCCTTTTCCTCTTTTTCTTATGTTTACCCGTAAGTCTTTCCTAGGCTCGTCTGGTGCGGTCATATGGGAGGCTGCATTTTTTCGGGACCTGGGGGGGGGGGGCGCCGCCCTGTGCGGGTTATTCCATCGGAAACTATGTGGTTATATATATCTTAAGACGCTGTTACACTTGTCACGAGGAAGGGAGAGGACGATGACTGGGAGGGAGGAAGGAATGTCCGAGCGGGAGAGACGCGGCCGGCCGTACACTTCCTTCCACTGCCACAAGTATACTGAGATGACATTGGCATCGACACTGTATAAAGCGCCCCGGGATGCCAGTTTGATGCGCGACATTTGTACACGCACTGTCCTCTCTCCCTCCCTTCTCCCCTCACATCCTCCCTCATTAACGACCCTGCAAGTGGCCACACCTCGGCCATAACGAGCCCCAGCAGGCAAAAATACCACCACCCCCTCATCAACACAGCAGAGGCATCAACAGCGGGTAAAATGCGATACGATAATATCATCCTCCCGCCGCCGCCGCCGCTGCTGCTGTTCCTAGAGAACCTTACTTCTCACATATGGGATGGTGAGGCCACAGCACCGACCCCTTGCTCAATATTCCAGGCTGGAGATGAGACACGTCAGCTCCCACAGCACAAAGAGGTAATATTCTCTCCACTGAGTAAGTCAGACAAAGCTGTTTGCTTGATAAAGATCTATTTTGAAACGAAGAACTCCTGGGGCCCATGCGCCGTGTGGGCGTGCCAGACGTAAGAGCCGGCAGGAGGTGGCGGGATTGTCAGCGATTATGATTTGTTCATTTTTCACTCTTCATTCTCTTATCACTCAGTTATTCATCGATTTCCCACTCTTAATGCAAGCGGCCCGCATTTGCCTCAAATATTTAACAAGGCACTTGACAAAATCATTGAATTTGAGGTGAAATATTTATAAGTGTAGCGGACCACGTTGATGTCAGGTTCCGTCCAACTGATTGACATCGTTTTATGCGCATACATACATACATATATACATACATGCATACATACATACATATATACATACATACATACATACATACATACATACATACATACATACATACATACATACATACATACATACATACATACATACATACATACATTCATACATATTTTCATAAATACGTACATACATACTTTCATACATACATACTTTCATAAATACATGCATACATACATGCAAACTTTCATACATACATACGCAATTTCATACATACACATGCGTACACAAGAGGCGGCCACGCGCTCACATGTCTGGTGGCGCGCGCGCACATGTATAAATATATACCCGTCACGGGCAAGCAACACCTACACACTGACCCAAGGAGTTTACTGTATGTAGTATACATGCATACTCACGGAGGGAGTATACATACATACATACTCACGGAGGGGCAGCAGTATACACGCATTACGCATTACCTTCTGTACTCGTCTCTAAAACCTTGCAATTAGATACTCAGCCTGGATACTCAGCCTAGATACTCAGCCTGCATACTCAGCCTGGATACTCAGCCTAGATACTCAGCTTGGATACTCAGCCTAGATACTCAGCCTGGATACTCAGCCTAGATACTCAGCCTGGATACTCAGCCTGGATACTCAGCGTGGATACTCAGCGTGGATACTCAGCCTAGATACTCAGCCTGGATACTCAGCGTGGATACTCAGCGTGGATACTCAGCCTGGATACTCAGCCTGGATACTCAGCCTAGATACTCAGCCTGGATACTCAGCCTGGATACTCAGCCTGGATACTCAGCATGGATACTCAGCCTGGATACTCAGCCTAGATACTCAGCCTGGATACTCAGCCTGGATACTCAGCCTCAACACTCAGCCTCAACACTGCCAAAACGTTTCCACATGCTCCATACTTAGTGACGTCACACGCAGCGCTGCCAGACTCTATATTCAACCGCAAATAGACACGATTGATTGATGATAAGGTCATTCAGGTACCGTAACTACTTGCCGGGTATTTGCGTTCATTTGAAGTCGTAAAAGCAACTTTTTTGTGTGAATTTGTTGAAAGATATTCGAAATCAAACTCCCTAGCTTTAGTTAAACTAAAGGTAGCCTAATCTATACTTACGTAACCTTAGGTGACTACACATAGCTTAATCTATATTAGCCTTATCTTATCTAACTAAATATAGCCTAATCTATTAACCTGACCTTATCTAACGTAACATAGCCTAGTCTATACTAACTAAACATAGCCTAGTCTATATTAACCTCACCTTAACTAACTAAACATAGCCTAGTCAATACTAACTCAACATAGCCTAATCTATACTAACTAAGCATAGCCTAGTTTATACTAACTCAACATAGCCTAATCTATCCTATCCTAATCTCACTAAACCTAGCCTAAACTAACCTAACCTAACCTAACTTTATCACACAGTGAAGATAAAGATATTTGCTGGCACTCTACGTCAACAGATTCTGGGACTCTCCTGGTTCAAAGTCACTCTCAACCCACAGCTCATATAACATAGATCTGACTGTAATTGGACTTACAATGTCAATAAAGCATTTCTCTGTGACTGTAGTTCCTTCATAATATTCAGCTGGGGGGTCTCCCTGCTTTATTAGTAAAGCCCCAAGCAGGGGAGCCCCAAGCAGGGGAGCCCCAAGCAGGGGAGCCCCCAAGCAGAGAAGCCCCAAGCAGGGGAGCCCCCAAGCAGGAGAGCCCCCAAGCAGGGGAGCCCCAAGCAGGGGAGCTCCAAGCAGGGGAGCCCCAAGCAGGGGAGCACCAAGCAGGGGAGCCCCAAGCAGGGGAGCCCCAAGCAGGGGAGCCCCAAGCAGGGGAGCCCCAAGCAGGGGAGCCCCAAGCAGGGGAGCTCCAAGCAGGGGAGCCCCAAGCAGGGGAGCACCAAGCAGGGGAGCACCAAGCAGGGGAGCACCAAGCAGGGGAGCACCAAGCAGGGGAGCTCCAAGCAGGGGAGCTCCAAGCAGGGGAGCTCCAAGCAGCGGAGCTCCAAGCAGGGGAGCTCCAAGCAGGGGAGCCCCAAGCAGGGAAGCTCCAAGCAGGGTGAGCTCCAAGCAGGGGAGCTCCAAGCAGTGGAGCCCCAAGCAGGGGAGCCCCAAGCAGGGGAGCTCCAAGCAGGGGAGCCCCAAGCAGGGGAGCCCCAAGCAGGGGAGCTCCAAGCAGGGGAGCCCCAAGCAGGGGAGCCCCAAGCAGGGGAGCTCCAAGCAGGGGAGCTCCAAGCAGTGGAGTTCCAAGCAGGGGAGCCCCAAGCAGGGGAGCCCCAAGCAGGGGAGCCCCAAGCAGGGGAGCCCCAAGTAGGGGAGCTCCAAGCAGGGGAGCTCCAAGCAGGGGAGCCCCAAGCAGGGGAGCTCCAAGCAGGGGAGCTCCAAGCAGGGGAGCTCCAAGCAGTGGAGCTCCAAGCAGGGGAGCCCCAAGCAGGGGAGCCCCAAGTAGGGGAGCCCCCAAGCAGAGAAGCCCCAAGCAGGGGAGCTCCAAGCAGTGGAGTTCCAAGCAGGGGAGCCCCAAGCAGGGGAGCCCCAAGCAGGGGAGCTCCAAGCAGGGGAGCCCCAAGCAGGGGAGCCCCAAGCAGGGGAGCCCCAAGCAGAGAAGCCCCAAGCAGGGGAGCCCCAAGCCGTGAAACCTATTTAGTTTTTCGTGCACAACTCCGTCACCAATCTACTTCACTCCGCACTAAGTGATCTTTTTTCCTACGGAGATGAACTTTAAACTTGTGATTTCCAATTTGCATACGAAGCGTCGGCCTCCGTACTGGCCCCCCCCCTCGCCACCACCCCCTCCCCCTCTCACCACCTTCCCCCCTCCCTCGCCACCCCTCCCTCGCCCCCTCCCCCTCGCCCCCTCCCCCTCGCCCCCTCCCCCCACCATAACACTACTCTGCATTTTAAATGTTGAAGAACTTGGAATGGTCGTGAGTGTATTGGGGGCTCCTGAGGTATTCTGATAAGCTGGGAGCCGGCCACGTGCTCAGGTCCTAGCCGGCCTGGTGTTCACGTCCCAGCCGGCCTGGTGTTCACGTCCCAGCCGGCCTGGTGTTCAGGTCCCAGCCGGCCTGGTGTTCACGTCCCAGCCGGCCTGGTGTTCACGTCCCAGCCGGCCTGGTGTTCATGTCCCAGCCGGCCAGGTGTTCATGTCCCAGCCGGCAAGGTGTTCATGTCCCAGCCGGCCAGGTGTTCATGTCCCAGCCGGCCAGGTGTTCATGTCCCAGCCGGCCAGGTGTTCACGTCCCAGCCGGCCAGGTGTTCATGTCCCAGCCGGCCAGGTGTTCACGTCCCAGCCGGCCAGGTGTTCATGTCCCAGCCGGCCAGGTGTTCATGTCCCAGCCGGCCAGGTGTTCATGTCCCAGCCGGCCAGGTGTTCACGTCCCAGCCGGCCTGGTGTTCACGTCCCAGCCGGCCAGGTGTTCATGTCCCAGCCGGCCAGGTGTTCACGTCCCAGCCGGCCTGGTGTTCACGTCCCAGCCGGCCTGGTGTTCACGTCCCAGCCGGCCAGGTGTTCACGTCCCAGCCGGCCAGGTGTTCATGTCCCAGCCGGCCAGGTGTTCACGTCCCAGCCGGCCTGGTGTTCACGTCCCAGCCGGCCTGGTGTTCACGTCCCAGCCGGCCTGGTGTTCACGTCCCAGCCGGCCTGGTGTTCACGTCCCAGCCGGCCTGGTGTTCACGTCCCAGCCGGCCTGGTGTTCACGTCCCAGCCGGCCTGGTGTTCACGTCCCAGCCGGCCAGGTGTTCACGTCCCAGCCGGCCTGGTGTTCAGGTCCCAGCCGGCCTGCTGTTCAGGTCCCAGCCGGCCTGGTGTTCACGTCCCAGCCGGCCTGGTGTTCACGTCCCAGCCGGCCTGGTGTTCATGTCCCAGCCGGCCTGGTGTTCACGTCCCAGCCGGCCTGGTGTTCATGTCCCAGCCGGCCTGGTGTTCATGTCCCAGCCGGCCTGGTGTTCACGTCCCAGCCGGCCTGGTGTTCAGGTTCCAGCCGGCCTGGTGTTCACGTCCCAGCCGGCCTGGTGTTCAGGTCCCAGCCGGCCAGGTGTTCAGGTTCCAGCCGGCCAGGTGTTCAAAGTTCACCACAGCTTTGTTCAAATGTTCAACAAAGTCTTCAGAGCCGTGACAGCTGTCAGCAGCTTACAGATGTCTGGAAGACAAGAAGGGTTGAACACCTCAGTGTTCTCTGGTGTTCAACCACAGAACACCACAGTGTTCTCTGGTGTTCAACCACAGAACACCCCAGTGTTCTCTAGTGTTCAACCACAGAACACTTCAGTGTTCTCTGGTGTTCAACCACAGAACACCTCAGTGTTCTCTGGTGTTCAACCACAGAACACCTCAGTGTTCTCTGGTGTTCAACCACAGAACACCACAGTGTTCTCTGGTGTTCAACCACAGAACACCCCAGTGTTCTCTGGTGTTCAACCACAGAACACCTCAGTGTTCTCTGGTGTTCAACCACAGAACACTTCAGTGTTCTCTGATGTTCAACCACAGAACACCCCAGTGTTCTCTAGTGTTCAACCACAGAACACCCCAGTGTTCTCTGGTGTTCAACCACAGAACACCCCAGTGTTCTCTGGTGTTCAACCACAGAACACCCCAGTGTTCTCTGGTGTTCAACCACAGAACACCCCAGTGTTCTCTGATGTTCAACCACAGAACACCCCAGTGTTCTCTGGTGTTCAACCACAGAACACCCCAGTGTTCTCTGGTGTTCAACCACAGAACACCCCAGTGTTCTCTGGTGTTCAACCACAGAACACCCCAGTGTTCTCTGGTGTTCAACCACAGAACACTTCAGTGTTCTCTGGTGTTCAACCTCAGAACACCACAGTGTTCTCTAGTGTTCAACCACAGAACACCACAGTGTTCTCTGGTGTTCAACCACAGAACACCCCAGTGTTCGCTGATGTTCAACCACAGAACACCTCACTGTTCTCTGATGTTCAACCACAGAACATCTTCTAACAGCAAGTTCACAAAGACTTAGCAGTAAGCTGACATTAAGTAGCAACGCGTTGAAAGGTTCGCTTTCCCCGACATTTAGCAGATAATAACCTATTGAACAACCATCCACACAACAGTGGTTAAGTAGTTAGGAATTAGAGGAGGAGGAGTAGTCCATGGTAGGTGGCCCAGAGAGGTGGGATAACAGGTCCTGTGTAAGGAATTAATCATTATATTCAGAGAGGTGGGTAACGGGTCCTGTGTAAGGAATTAATCATTATATTCAGAGGTGGGATAACGGGTCCTGTGTAAGGAATTAATCATTATATTCAGAGAGGTGGGATAACGGGTCCTGTGTAAGGAATTAATCATTATATTCAGAGAGGTGAGATAACGGGTCCTGTGTAAGGAATTAATCATTATATTCAGAGAGGTGGGATAACAGGTCCTGTGTAAGGAATTAATAATTATATTCAGAGAGGTGGGATAACAGGTCCTGTGTAAGGAATTAATCATTATATTCAGAGAGGTGGGATAACGGGTCCTGTGTAAGGAATTAATAATTATATTCAGAGAGGTGGGATAACAGGTCCTGTGTAAGGAATTAATAATTATATTCAGAGAGGTGGGATAACGGGTCCTGTGTAAGGAATTAATAATTATATTCAGAGAGGTGGGATAACAGGTCCTGTGTAAGGAATTAATAATTATATTCAGAGAGGTGGAATAACGGGTCCTGTGTAAGGAATTAATAATTATATTCGCCAGAGTAATGCTAGACAAGATGGCGTCTCCACATGTGGTGGAGGTGTTAACAATGGGAACCTGGCCAACTGGGGCGGGTATTGGGTCTGTCTGGCTATAGGACCTTAGTATATGACTATAGGACTATTGGCTAGTTCCTCAGTATATGACTATAGGACTATTGGCTAGTTCCTCAGTATATGACTATAGGACTATTGGCTAGTTCCTCAGTATATGACTATAGGACTACTGGCTAGTTCCTCAGTATATGACTATAGGACTATTGGCTAGTTCCTCAGTATATGACTATAGGACTATTGGCTAGTTCCTCAGTATATGACTATAGGACTACTGGCTAGTTCCTCAGTATATGACTATAGGACTATTGGCTAGTTCCTCAGTATATGACTATAGGACTACTGGCTAGTTCCTCAGTATATGACTACAGGACTACTGGCTAGTTCCTCAGTATATGACTACAGGACTACTGGCTAGTTCCTCAGTATATAACTACAGGAATACTGGCTAGTTCCTCAGTATATAACTACAGGACTACTGATTAGTTCTAGTCATTCCTTTAATACTTCCTTCCTAGACTTCTTTTCATATTATTTAATATTTTGTAATATTCTGTGATAGCCTCTGTTATGTGGGGCTCCGCAGGTGGTGTAGTTGTCTTTGTCTGTTCTTTAGTGTAGTAAGAATGTCTTGCTCAGGAATGGTAAGGAATAGAAACTTAGTGACCTTGTCTCCCAGCAACTTAGTGACCTTGTCTCCCAGCAACTTAGTGACCTTGTCTCCCAGGAACTTAGTGACCTTGTCTCCCAGCAACTTAGTGACCTTGTCTCTCAGCAACTTAGTGACCTTGTCTCCCAGCAACTTATAGTGACCTTGTCTCCCAGCAACTTAGTGACCTTGTCTCCCAGCAACTTATAGTGACCTTGTCTCCCAGCAACTTAGTGACCTTCTCTCCCAACAACTTAGTGACCTTGTCTCCCAACAACTTAGTGACCTTGTCTCCCAGGAACTTAGTGACCTTGTCTCCCAGCAACTTAGTGACCTTGTCTCCCAGCAACTTATAGTGACCTTGTCTCCCAGCAACTTAGTGACCTTGTCTCCCAACAACTTAGTGACCTTGTCTCCCAGGAACTTAGTGACCTTGTCTCCCAGGAACTTAGTGACCTTGTCTCCCAGGAACTTAGTGACCTTGTCTCCCAGCAACTTACTGACCTTACCTCCCAGCAACTTACTGACCTTCCCTCCCAACAACTTAGTGACCTTACCTCCCAACAACTTAGTGACCTTGTCTCCCAGCAACTTAGTGACCTTGTCTCCCAGGAACTTAGTGACCTTGTCTCCCAGCAACTTAGTGACCTTACCTCCCAGCAACTTAGTGACCTTACCTCCCAGCAACTTAGTGACCTTACCTCCCAGCAACTTAGTGACCTTGTCTCCCAACAACTTAGTGACCTTCCCTCCCAACAACTTAGTGACCTTACCTCCCAGCAACTTAGTGACCTTATCTCCCAACAACTTAGTGACCTTACCTCCCAGCAACTTAGTGACCTTACCTCCCAGCAACTTAGTGACCTTGTCTCCCAACAACTTAGTGACCTTGTCTCCCAACAACTTAGTGACCTTACCTCCCAGCAACTTAGTGACCTTATCTCCCAACAACTTAGTGACCTTACCTCCCAACAACTTAGTGACCTTACCTCCCAACAACTTAGTGACCTTACCTCCCAACAACTTAGTGACCTTCCCTCCCAACAACTTAGTGACCTTGTCTCCCAACAACTTAGTGACCTTGTCTCCCAACAACTTAGTGACCTTACCTCCCAACAACTTAGTGACCTTACCTCCCAACAACTTAGTGACCTTGTCTCCCAACAACTTAGTGACCTTGTCTCCCAACAACTTAGTGACCTTACCTCCCAACAACTTAGTGACCTTGTATCCCAGCATAATGCCCCATGCCTCCTAGCGCCCCCTGGGAGGGAGGGAGGGAGGGAGGCAAGTATACCCCCAGAGCAACATACTAAACCGGGCTGCCAGCATACTCAGCATAAGCTAGCCTGGTAAATATTGAGATAAAAACCCGCAGCATTTTACCCAGGGCGGTAAAGGTCTGCACCCAAACTGTTATGCATACATAATAGCCAGGTCACCCCTCAATATATAAAAATAAAATGCTGAGTTAATAAAAAAAAAGGCCCCCCCCAAAAAAACAAAACAAAAAAAGTTTACAATACATCGCTGTCACTGGGTTTTGTGCTACTGGAAAATAGATGGACACCGTGTGTCAGACTGTCTATCTGTCTGTCAGTCTGTCTATCTGTTTATCTCCGCCATTGGCCGTGATGTGTGCATAATATATTTTCGAGGCGATGGAGATGATTTCAGTGTAGTTGTGGGGGTAGGGGGGTGGGGGGGGGGAGGGGAGAGGGGGGGGATATGTGGGGGGATGGGGTATGTTGGGAGAATGAGTATGTGGTGGATGGGGTATGTCTGAGGCCGGGTATGTGGGAGGAGGGGGGATGTATTCACCTAGTTGTATTCACCTAGTTGTGCTAGCGGGGGTTGAGCTCTGCTCTTTCGGCCCGCCTCTCAACTGTTATTAACTGCTATTTATTTTTCGCACACACACACACAGAGGAAGCAGCCCGTAACAGCTGTCTAACTCCCAGGTACCTATTTACTGCTAGGTAACAGGGGAATCAGGGTGAAAGAAACTCTACCCATTGTTTCTCGCCGGGGCCGGCAATCGAACACCGCTCCACATGATTACGTGTCCAGCGTGCTGTCCACTCAGCCACCAAGGCCCCCCTGGGTGGGGGGGGGGGAGGGAGGGTGTGGTGATGGGAGGAGGCGAGGATGTACTAGCTGGGATTGTGCTTCAGCTCTTGGTCCCACCTGTCATCCCTCCAGTCAACTGGTGTACAGGTTCCTGAGCCTACTGGGCTCTATCATATCTACATTTAACACTGTATATGGAGTCAGCCTCCACCACATCACTGCCTAATGCATTCCACTCTGACAAGTAATAAATTATTTCTAATGTCTCTGTGACCCAGTTTGGGTACTCAGTTTCCACCTCTGTCTCTTTGTTCCTGTTGCATCCATTCCAAATAATATTTCCTTGTCTGCCCTGTCTGTTTCCCTGAGTATTTTATATGTAGCAATCATGTCTTTCCTAAATTTTCTGCCTTATGGTGACGTGAGTTTTATGTAGTCTTAAGCTTAAGATCACAGCTTAAACAACTCTCTAGCTTAGTGTTGTGTTAAACGCGTTAATGAGTTCTAGCCGGTGCCGCATATTCCAGAATTGGTCTGACGTATGTGGTATATAAGGCCCTCATTGTTTCGGTATTTAGATTTCTAACAGCATTTCTTACCTTGGCTCAACTTGCATGTGCCGCTGATGATATCCGTCCACATCTCATCCTCCTGTTTTGGTACTACTTATACTGAAGAGTATTAGTATATATATGACAGTAGACCAGCCCAAACGGTTTGACGGGCTTAGCGGCGCCAACCCCCAGATTTGGGTCCATATACAGGTAAAGTCAAAATTAAAGCAGTTTCAGTAGCTTATTGACTTATACGAGGAAGCTCCCATCTATATCCAGCCACACCTATTCATTAATGTCTTACCTGCGCTTGAAACAATTCATCGATCCAATGTCTTATTAAACTAGTCGCGAGGGTCGGGAGTAATCACGGTAGATGGTAGATAATTAAGTGAGGGGGGGGGCTCACAAGATGGATCTGGGGGTTCTGTCATGACCAGATGGGTCTAATTACTCTACCTACACCCACCCACCCCTACACTACCCTCCCCACCCCCCTACACTACCCTCCCCACACCCCTACACTACCCTCCCCATCCCTTACACTACCCTCCCCACACCACCTACACCCACCCCTATACTACCCTCCCTACCCACCCCTACACTACCCTCCCCACACCACCTACACCCACCCCAACACTACCCTCCCCACACCACCTACACCCACCCCTACACTACCCTCCCCACACCACCTACACCCACCCCTACACTACCCTCCCCACACCACCTACACCCACCCCTACACTACCCTCCCCACACCACCTACACCCACCCCTACACTACCCTCCCCACACCACCTACACCCACCCCTACACTACCCTCCCCACACCACCTACACCCACCCCTACACTACCCTCCCCACACCACCTACACCCACCCCTACACTACCCTCCCCACACCACCTACACCCACCCCTACACTACCCTCCCCACACCACCTACACCCACCCCTACACTACCCTCCCCACACCACCTACACCCACCCCTACACTACCCTCCCCACACCACCTACACCCACCCCTACACTACCCTCCCCACACCACCTACACCCACCCCTACACTACCCTCCCCACACCACCTACACCCACCCCTACACTACCCTCCCCACACCACCTACACCCACCCCTACACTACCCTCCCCACACCACCTACACCCACCCCTACACTACCCTCCCCACACCACCTACACCCACCCCTACACTACCCTCCCCACACCACCTACACCCACCCCTACACTACCCTCCCCACACCACCTACACCCACCCCTACACTACCCTCCCCACACCACCTACACCTGCGCATCCACTAAGACCTGACCTATCAACATAAGCCTCCCAACACCACCCTGATCTACCTCCCTCTCAATAACTACCCTCAACCCCCCCCCCCTCCCCCATGGGCAGGACCCCCCCCTTCCCCCTGGTGCAGGAGGCTGCCACCACCTTCCCCAACCGTCTCCGTCACCAGCCCAGGGCCGCCCAGCCCAGGCGTCACACCGGTGAAGAGCCTCAAAGTCTGCAACACATCAGGGAAGGAGTGACCAGAGAGACCTGTGTGCTGGAGGGTGATTGTGAGAGCCAGGCGCCAGGCCTTGGACCAACCGGGCTGTAGTGGTGGGTATGTGGGCCTGCGGGCCGCTCCAAGCAACAGCCTGGTGGACCAAACTCTCACCAGTCGAGCCTGGCCTCGGGCCGGGCTTGGGGAGTAGAAGAACTCCCAGAGCCCCATCAACCAGGTATGGGAAGAGCTCCGGCTGTGTCGCACAATATTACCCAGAACATTAATATTGATGTACACAATGTCAACATGAGAGAAGGAAGGTACCTGTGTGGTAAGGACGGTACCACAGTACAGGGGCCAGATTCACGAAAGCACTTACGAACCTGTCCATCTTTTCTCAATCTTTGGCGGCATTGTTTACAATTATTAAACAGTTAATGAGCTCCGAAGCACCAGGAGGCTGTTTATAACAATAACAACAGTTGATTGGCAAGTTTTCATGCTTGTAAACGGTTTAATAAATATAACCAAAGCCGTCAAAGATTGAGGAAAAAATGTACACGTTCGTAAGTGCTTCGTGAATCTGGTGAAGCATTTACAGCGTTGTGGTTCGAACAAAAGTCGTCATTGAAGCACTTGTTCCGGAAGTGTTCGAACGTCATCAGTTGTGAGTCGTGTGTAAACCGTTTTTCATTTATAAACAGCTGGGGTTTGGCGGGTGCATGGAATCACTTTTGGGACTTTGTTTGGAGGACGGGATGCTGTATGAATGAAAAACGGTTTACACACGACTCACAACTGATGACGTTCGAACACTTCCGGAACAAGTGCTTCACTGACGACTTTTGTTCGAACCACAACGCTGTAAATGCTTCACCCACGTACTACAAATACAAATATTCCCAAACAGAACCTAGACACCTAACGTAACCAACGCCTAAATAGGCACAGTATGCTAATATATAAAAAATATTAATTTATATTTGAGAAAATTTCTATTTTGAATGAACAACTCATGTTAAAATTGATGAATGCGTCTTTGGGGTCGACCACTGGATGGAATGGACTGGCTTGAGTACGGGTTGAAATGTTTCACTCACGTACTTCATTTATACGTGAGTGAATCGCCAACAGAACCTAACAGCCCGTCCTCCAAACAAAGATCCAAAAGTGATTCCATGCACCCACCAACCCCCCTGTTTATGAATGAAAAGCGGTTTACACACGACTCACAACTGCTGAAGTTCGAACATATCCGGAACAAGTGCTTCACTGACGAATTTTGTTCGAATCACAACGCTGTAAATGCTTCACCCACGTACTACAAATACAAATAATCGTCAACAGAACCTAAACACCTAACCTAACCTATGCCTATATATGCACAATATGCTAATATATTATATTATTAATTTTTATTTGAGAAAATTCCCGTTTTGAATGAACAGCATATTAAAATTTATGAGTGCGTCTGTCTTGGGGGTTGTCTGTGGGGTTGACCGCTGGATGTAATGGACTCGAGTCGAGGACGGGTTGGACCTAAACACCTAACCTAACCTACGTTTAACTATACATAGAATTTTATTATATAATACTAATTTATTATATTTTATTAATTTATTATTTTTAATATAATAATACTAATTTATATATGAGAAGAAAGCAATTTTTAATACACAATATGTTAAAATTGACGAGTGGGGGGAGGGGGGACAGGCGGGTCTTTAACGAGCCTAGCCTGAGGACGGTATGCAAGCCTCACCTTGCACGGGTCGGATCATTCCGTTGTTGATTACGGTAAGTAACGGTCGTGACCTCAACCTGTCCTCCTACACATAACGTCACTTTTTACTCGTGTGCGTTACCTAAGACCAATAATTGCCGTACTATAAAATGGTAGCAGCCCGCGAAAGTGACGTACTGTCCCGTTTTCTGTTTTGGGTTCTCTGGTGGGTTAGGCGACGACACTTTAAATTGACCGTTTTCTTAACGTTGGGGAACCTTAGGAGGACGGACTGCATGATGTGACGAACGTAACGTTAATATGTAGAGGGGTAAATAATATATTTATACCATAACTGCCTGATTAAGTGTTTAGTCACACTGAGTTACAGGAAGTGAAGATTGTGATGACAACTGGCGGATTATTACTAGTTCATCAGTATAGACAACACTGGCTTGGCGTGTCCACCTCATAATTACCTCATTATAAGTAGTTCACGAGTGCGGAGGCTCTATTCATTCGTCGCTTCAATAGCAATGACCTATACGTGTCCTAACTGGGCGACCAGGAGCGAATAAACGAGAAATATGGCGGGAAATATCTCTTCTGTACGCCGCGGGGGGTTGGTACGCCTGCCACCTGGCCGGGTTTGTTGATGTTCACAGCTGATCCATATCTCGCCACATTGCAGGATAAACAGAGAGCAGTTCGTGTGCCTGAATATCATCACATGGCAAGTAAGTAACAGTGACCAAACTGGTGGCAAAATGTTGTGGGTAGAGTGCGTTGCTGTGACTAAATTAGACAAGATTTAGGTGATGGGGGAGTCTTGCTAGGCGAGTGTTGAGCCCCCCGGCGGGCGCTTAGGGGCCCGTTGTCATGGCAACCCGGCATACCAACCTATCTCCGTATTCCTCATTATTTTAGAGTTTATTTACATGTAAAAGCTAATGTATTTTATAAAGATTAAACATAAAGGCAACAGTTGTACAGTGCCTTAAGTAACGGGTCGTGATTTGTGCACTAATAATGACTAACAGTGACTGATAACCCAATAGATCCAGAGTCCCACAGTATCTTATGTTAAGTTGGCCCTGCTGTGTAGGCGTGGTAGGCCTACACAGCTGCTGTGTAGGCCTATCACGCCTACACAGCAGGGCCAACACCCATCCAGGCCGCCTAGTGCTCCCCGAGCTATGTACATCTGCTCATAGCTCCCCGAGCTATGTACATTCCCAGCTGGAGCAACGACAGATACCAGTCTGGTGTTGTTATCTTGAGATGATTTCGGGGCTCAGCGACCCCGCGGCCCGGTCCTCGACCAGGTCTCCTTGTTGTTACACCCACCCACCAGGAAGCAGCCCGTAGCAGCTGTCTAACTCCCAGGTACATATTTACTGCT
The DNA here is from genome assembly GCF_040958095.1 of Procambarus clarkii. NCBI lineage: Eukaryota > Metazoa > Arthropoda > Malacostraca > Decapoda > Cambaridae > Procambarus > Procambarus clarkii. The sequence continues at coordinate 25,977,692 of NC_091207.1, forward strand.
AGATAAAAGGGGCATCAGGGTGAAAGAAACATTTTTGCCCATTTGTCTCCGCCTCCACCGGGTATCGAACCCGGAATCTCAGGACTACGAACCCGAAGCTCTGTCCACCCAGCTGTCAGGCGCCTGGTTCCAACAACTTTCTGACGAATTCTCCATACCATTATTAGACTTAGTCCGACCTAGACTATCACCGTAAATCTATGTGTCACGTAAGCAAGATCTCAATATTAGGCTGGTTGAAGGTGGGACTGGTAGTGTGCCTCTCACTAGAGATGGTGTCATCATCGCCACAGTAAATTGTAAATAGTATCTTGGCCACAGTAAATGTAATAGAGAGTCCCAGAGAGTTTTCTGTTGACAGCTATTAGTCTTGAAGGGGGTGTACAGGACAAGAAGGACATATATGGATGGTGAAGGAGCTCTCAATAGGATCACCATTGGAAAGACAATGAACCTCCCCTCGGACAATATTGTTTCTTTGGGAGTTTCATCCCACTAAGTTCTATTAGACCTTATGAGTCCTCTCCGTTTATCCGTTATTATTGCCACGGTACTAATCATGTGTGTGTAAGTACTGTGTGTGTGTGTACTCTGTGTTGAAGAGAGCCATACACAGAGGGGTACAGGGTACAGTCCTTGTGAGGGTACAGCCACGACACGAGGCTGTACCCTCACAAGGACCCCCAGGTCCCTTGGGACGGTGAGGTAGCCTCTCCTCCGGTCAGAAAGTGTCCCGCCGTGTTTACGTAAAGGCTGACGTCTCCTTCATTGAGCAGTTTCCAAGCATCGTCGGACTGAAGCAGACAAAGATAAAGAAAAAATTGATTGATTAAAGAAAATGACTGAATTACAAAACGGAATAAAAACATTTAGAGACAAATTTGCCCAGTGATAATGTGAGTTATGGTAGCGATAGTGAAAGTTACCCCGGCACCAGTAGTATTGTGTTTTTTATTATTATTTTCTACCACAGACGTGGCCACACATTTACAATGCTAATCAGCATATATACATTTTCTTCTGTCCTCCATAGACAGAGTGAGAGATTTATCAAACATACAGTTCAAGGATTTATTGAACAATCAACCACAGAAGGTGATTGTGTAGTGCTTTTAAAATGCTAGGCTAAGCTCGGCAGTCTTGCAGCGGCTGAGGCTACGGCACCTAATTGTACAGAACAGGAGTGTCAACTCTCTATGGAAAATATTGTTCCAGGAATCACTGATCCTTCACTGGCACCCTCGCTATATACTGATGAAACACTGGAGGTGGTTAATGATTAAAAAGTTTCAGAAACCGCCAAATCTGGTGAAACGCATCCTAGCCCATAGTTATATTACTGGGGAAACGCGGTTTAAAAATTCGGTTGTCAAAGTGTTTAATGAACTTAAATATTACCTTCTTTCCTTTGATAATGAAGGAAATGGGCAACCATGACTCACTAGACAAAAACAACTAAGTTTCTTTCTTGGAACATTCGAAGTGTTTTTTCTTAGATTAAACGACATAATCTTCTATACTGAAATGAAAGCCGTAGAAGTAATGTATTTACAGGAGCCATATACGTCCACAAGTACCAAGACAGCTCCACCCACGATACTTGGGTATATACCATATAACAAAAGTATTGTTACTGGTTTACACATGTTAAGAGTGGACTAATCTGTAAACTAAATAAAAAAAAATCACAGGAGTGGTAGTATACATTATCAAAAATTTAAATTACAAACTGCAAATGGCCATTTTATTCTGCTCGACAAATATGCACGATGTAGTGTGCTTAAAGCAGACCTGCTACCGAAGCCTGCAGGTAACACAGCTATGTTATACACACACAAATTTAACATTAAAATTTAACATTAATGTAAATTAACATTTATAGCTGTTATACATATGGGTGACCTAAATGCTGGTGACATTGCTGTTGGTGATGTTCAGTGTAACAGTAAGAGAAGAATGTTCTTGACATACGTTACTGATCATATAATATTATAATAACGTCAAACAAGCCCACTAATTGAGAGGAAGGCTGAACTATGTGATTGGATACAGCCTAATAGATAGCAACATAAAAGTTAGGCTCGTCCCAGAACTTGTAAAGCTATCATTGTGCATGTATTGTGAGTACACTATAGCAGATATTAGGTCCAATCTCCATCTTAGGATTAAAATGTGTCATTTCAGACAATCTTAAACCGCCCTTCAAGGCTCACATACACAAGTGATACACTGGGTATATACCTGTATCATTGGACGTCTCTTATAATGCTCTTGTCAGTACCATTACCAGTCATTATCATACTTGGGTTAAAGTGAAGGGAAAAAAAACAATGTTTCTTCTTCATGGACTGAGGATCCTGTTATTATTACCGAGCTACAGTGCTTCAGCTGGCTCGCAGATATAAACCAACCCAAACAGCTGACCATCTACTAGCAGTTGTTTACTAGCCTCAATGCCAGCAGAATTTCTCGCGAACTTTAGTATCAAATAAAACCCACACAGTGGGACCAATTTCTACAAGTTATCAATTGAACTACAACATTATCAGAAATGGGGAACAAAATAAAAACATTACCAAGCCTGCAGCCTCAGTTCAGCTTCATCATACTCCCGCAGAATATGCTGATATGCTCTTAGCTCAATGGTCTAATGTCTCAAATTTCTTCCTTACCTCCAGACATACAATAGCATTTAAGTAATACAAAAATTAACAAACTGATATTGAAATAGCATGCATCACCGGATTTAGTTGATCAGTCTTAATTTGAATTGACAACAGCATTAGGGAACACAAACTGCTCCTGGTGAGGCTGGTATAACTTGTAACACCTTGAGCTTACTGAATGATGTCTCTAGCCAGCCTCTGCTTGACCGCCATGAGATGAGCCTCTCACAAGGTGTCTTCCCACCAAAAAATGGACACAAAGACTAATCGTACTAATTCTTAAACCTAACTCAAAAATTCAGACCCCATTTCTTTCCATCTTGCTTGTGTAAAATTTTTGCAATAGTTGTTCTCAGTTGTCTCATGTTTCAGGTCAAAGATAAATTGGCTCTTAACCTATAGGGTTTATACCTAAGTGTAGTACATCCTGTATCTTGAGGTTATCTTGAGATGATTTCGGGGTCTTTTTTTTTTTAGTGTCCCCGCAGCCCGGTCCTCGACCAGGCCTCCACCCCCAGGAAGCATCCCGTGACAGCTGACTAACACACCCAGGTACTTATTTACTGCTAGGTAACAGGGGCATAGGGTGAAAGAAACTCTGGCCATTGTTTCTCGCCGGCGCCTGGGATCGAACCCAGGACCACAGGATCACAAGTCCAGCGTGCTGTCCGCTCGGCCGACCGGCTCCCTGGACACAAAGATGGAGATGGAGTATGCAGAGATGGAACGACTGGGGAACGACTGGGCAACACAACACGAACTGAGTTATTAGGTATTTACCTAGCCCCTGAAAACCCTAAACTCAATGGAGGTGGAGTTGCATTTTGTGTCTCTAAAAGTGCTCTGCAGCCTTTAATTAAGCCATCACGAGTTATGTCTGAAGTAGCTTTTAATATTAAATGGAATGTGATTTTTGCCAATGAGAATAACTTTTGTATTAACTTTGTGTGGTATTCATTCCCCAATCTATCCTCCTATTTAGATAGTACCTATTGTACTATAGTAAATACTCACGAATTCGTACGTACTTAGCTTTTACATAGTAGTATATTGACTAGTAAGGAATTCTAGAAAAAAATGAAGCTAAAAAACAAACTTAAATATTCCTAGGCCCTAGTATAGCACATATATGTACTATATTAGGCCTCAATTATCGTGTATTAGGCCTAGGAAGGTTAGGTTAGGCTAGTTTAGTTTGTCAAAGCAACACAAGTAAAATATAGTATTTCGAGTTTGTTCAACTCAATCGTGCCAATTTCTACTTTCTAATTTGGTTGTTGATGGGTATATATATACTATGGTCCTCATTGTTACTATAAGTACTACCAAAACAGGAGTACGGGCTCACCATAGACCGTGCTGCTTGCAACTTTTTGTTCCCAGCAGCGAATCTTAAACAACAACAACAACAAAACAGGAGGCTGGACTAGGCCATAAAAGAGTTTGAAAACATGACTTTGTTGATGGATTGACCAATGAGGCTTGTAAGAAAACAGACTATGACTTTGGACCATTTATTACTTTATTAAAACATACAAATTAAGGAGATTACTTCAGATTTAGAAGAAGTAAAAAAATGTGCAAAGAGCTGAAAGCTGCAGTATTTTTTTTTTTTTATCTTTATTTAAAAAAATACAATATAAATTACATATACAAAAGTGTTACAAGGCAATTATACATTACAATTCTTAGTGAACATCTGTTTCAGTAGTACAGAACAAGATAATTAAAAAAACTGAATGATATACTTATTTACCTATAAACGATTTACAAAAATTGGAGAATAAATTTACTGCATATTAAAAGCTTTGACAAGTGTTGAAATAACAGGCAAGTGTATGGTGAGGTGAGGACAGTGAACGATGGTGAGGACAATAACCGGAGCAGACAGTGTGGTGTAGTCACTGCGTGGCATAGCCTTGGCTATAGGCACATCTGGCAGGTTTTTGATGAAAGGGAGCAGTAGAGCAACAAGAGTGCACTTACATCGCATCAGGCTTGCATACCCATGTGCATGGGAAATAGGCTTACGGGTTCCGGAAGGTGAGAGGAAATGTCAGCACTGTGGAGAAATGCCCGACAGACCACTGGAACATTATCTAACACAGTGCACAGTTACAAACCCGTTAAGATTTCAACTTAGATTCAACAGAGCAGAAGTTGTTAAACACATATGGCAAAATCTTACTGAAGCGACCATACGAGTCATAAATACTCATACTCCGCCCAAGTAAAACAGAAACAAGCAACACTTAGTGGGCCAGCCAGAGGCTTAGGGCCCACGCAGGAATACCCCTGCAAAAAAAAAAAAAAAAAAAAAATCTGGCAGGTTAATCAGGCTGGGCCACTACCACAATATTCAGCTTGTAAACTCCATGACAAACCTTTAAGTCATGCACTTGAACACTATATTATTGAATGTGAAACTGTGAAAGATTTTAAACATCCTAGCCTACTGTACAATGAACTATTTAACTATTTAGTTAACTCAGGTATATTAGAAGACATCCTAACACTATCCTAAATTTGCTTGTCCATTTTAAAGAATGAAGAACGAGAATTTTATTTATTTATTTATTTATTTATTTATTTATTTATTATTATTATTACTATTAATCCATTATAGGCTTCATCTCTCATGATCTCATCTCTGCCTTGTGTGGTGCTCAACAGTAGACAGTTACAGTTACAAAGTCATACATTGAAACATGTATAATGTTTGATGTAGTAGTTTATGACCTCATGAACTATACATGTGCTCCACGCTACATTTTACACCGGTTGTCTTGTGTATGATCCTGTATGGCGGTGAATACGACCACCAAATCACCTAATTGAATGACTCTGTTTAGGCAAAATTGTATATTTTGTCAATAACGACGTTAATAATAATATTCTCTACGTAGGTAAAGTCACAGCCGGTGTTGGGTCAACTACAACTGGCATCAATAGACTTCTGTCTATTGTTGATGGATAGACTTCTGTCTATTGCTATCCTCCTCTTCTGGCAGCATTCATCCTTGAAGGTAAGCATCTCCTTCAAGTGTCACCTGAACTGCTCATATGTACGGATTAAAAGTGATCGTTTAAGTTGTGATTGTATTTGTGATGTATGAGGATTGACGTACACGAGGGCCTCTAGCTAGGGTCAATAACTCGCCTCATGTCATTACAGGTAAGGAATTACGTCGTCGCCGGACAGGAACCGTCCATCTTTGAGGTATGTTACAAGTTTATTGTGTTTTGATAGCTATTTCAGGGACATAGGAGCCCCCAGGGTGTGTGAGGTGTTCATTAAGAGATCCAGGATGTGTCTGGTATTCATTAACAGTCACAGGATGTCCCAGGGTGCCCCAGGGTGCCCTCAGAGTGTGTGAGGTGTTCAGAGGAGGAGGAGGCAGACGTGAGCGACTCCTGGGGCGCAGTCCTGCTGTTGACGGAGGCTGTGGAGGCGTCTTGACGGCTACGGTACGTCCAGCAAGGGGTGTCAAGTCATGCCCATTGGCCCAGAAGTGCGGTGAGCGCCCGTCAGTCGTGGTGGACACGTCAGGCGGACACACAGGCGTCCACACAGGTGGACACGCCAGGCGGACACACAGGCGGACACGTCAGGCGGACACACAGGCGGACACACAGGCGTCCACACAGGCGGACACTCAGGCGGACACACAGGTGGACACGTCAGGCGGGACACGTCAGACAGAAGACGCCAGTCGTGGTGGCGCCATCAGGGAACAAGGGAAACCGACCGGGAAGAACTGGGACCAATTTCCAGGTTGGGTTATGAGCCTCGCCCAGAAGGACTCGCAAATGGAGTGAAGAAAACTATACTTAAAACCTGAGACAAAGACCGAGATAAAAGCTCTGGAGATGGAGCGTCTACAAGTAGAGAAGGAACAGGTAAGGAATGAGAGAAGAGGATGGAACGGAAGAACCTCAGTTTATAAGATGAGAAAGTGGGAAGGCAGACAGAGCCCGGGAACTAGGGTTTACATACGGACTGCATGTTAGGTCTGACGTATGTTAAGTTACCTGGCCATGATTTCGGGGTTCAACGTCCCCGCGGCCCGGTTCTCGACTAGGCCTCCTATCAAAGGTCAGGCTTGTAACTGGTTGTCGTGAGAACTATTGTTCCATCAGCTGGTCCACTCTTATAATGATACTAGTCAAAGCTCATCACTAAATACAATGACACTCGTGAATATGTCGATGATGAAGTTAATACAATGATGTTAATCTTGTCATTGTAAGGCTGTTGACAGTCACTAATCTAAGGCATGGAATTATATTTTTGATGAGAACCACCAGTCAGTAACTGGTGTTGAGAACCACCAGTCACTAACTGGTGTTGAGAACCACCAGTCACTAACTGGTGTTCAGAACCACCAGTCACTAACTGGTGTTGAGAACCACCAGTCACTAACTGGTGTTCAGAACCACCAGTCACTAACTGGTGTTCAGAACCACCAGTCACTAACTGGTGTTGAGAACCACCAGTCACTAACTGGTGTTGAGAACCACCAGTCACTAACTGGTGTTGAGAACCACCAGTCACTAACTGGTGTTCAGAACCACCAGTCACTAACTGGTGTTCAGAACCACCAGTCACTAACTGGTGTTGAGAACCACCAGTCACTAACTGGTGTTCAGAACCACCAGTCACTAACTGGTGTTCAGAACCACCAGTCACTAACTGGTGTTGTGAACCTCCAGTCACTAACTGGTGTTCAGAACCACCAGTCAGTAACTGGTGTTGAGAACCACCAGTCACTAACTGGTGTTGAGAACCACCAGTCACTAACTGGTGTTGAGAACCACCAGTCACTAACTGGTGTTCAGAACCACCAGTCACTAACTGGTGTTCAGAACCACCAGTCACTAACTGGTGTTGAGAACCATCAGTCAGTAACTGACGTCTTGAGTTCAGTTCTCTACGTCAACAACTTAATGCCTCCACATCAATAAGTTGCCTTATAAATCAATCAACTCCAACTTAGTTATTAAAATGAATTCATTTCAACATTTCAACATTCAGTGCGACTAAAGTCACACTCTCTGCATACTTTATCAATATTTAAGTTCCTCAAATAACCTCAACTTTATCAATCTTTAAAAAAATAAGATTCAGTAGTAGAATCAATTATGCTCAAAAATTCCATTTGAAAGCCTTTAATGTCTCTCTTCTCGTGAACTTCAAAATAAGTGGTTTATGGAATATTTAACAAATATCATATCTTGAGGTTATCTTGAGATGATTACGGGGCTTTTTTTAGTGTCCCCGCGGCCCGGTCCTCGACCAGGCCTCCACCCCCAGGAAGCAGCCCGTGACAGCTGACTAACACCCAGGTACCTATTTTACTGCTAGGTAACAGGGGCATGGGGTGAAAGAAACTCTGCCCGTTGTTTCTCGCCGGCGCCTGGGATCGAACCCAGGACCACAGGATCACAAGCCCAGCGTGCTGTCCGCTCGGCCGACCGGCTCCCCTGACCGTCATTATCAACATTGAATATTATATATCCCTGTAGTATAATATATACTACAATATATATTATTTCTTGAACATAAGGGTCCAGGCAGGAGAGTCGGATTCGTTTTCGACTCGTAATCGAGATCTGCGGGTTCGAATCCTGGGTGGGGCGGAAATGGTTGAGCGCAGTTACTATCACCTAATGGGTCTGTTCACCTAGCAGTGAGTAGGGACTCAGGAGTTAGTCGGCTTGTTGTGGGGGATGAGTCCTGGGCGGGGTCAGTAATTCAAACAAACATCTCGATATAAGCCTAACGTGTAGGAACACATTCTGGCTGCCTGTCCCCGGCACAATGAATTATTATTAATTTATATTTTCCGTTTGATTTCAAAAGCTTTTATCTTGTTAAACATTACATCAGGTGTTTTACCTGGTCCTTATAGTACAGTGTTTATGGCATTACACACACACACACACACACACACACACACACACACACACACACACACACACACACACACACACACACACACACACACACACGCAGACCATGCACACATACACACATACACACACACACACACACACACACACACACACACACAGACCATGCACACACACATATCTTTCTATTTCTGGTAAATCTGGGAGACCTACCAGAAATATGGAAGACTACTAATGTAGTCCCAATATACAAAAAGGGTGACAGACAAGAGGCACTGAACTACAGGCCAGTGTCCTTAACTTGTATACCATGCAAGGTGATGGAGAAGATTGTGAGAAAAAACCTAGTAACACATCTGGAGAGAAGAGACTTCGTGACAACCCATCAACATGGGTTCAGGGAGGGTAAATCTTGCCTTACAGGCTTAATAGAATTCTACGATCAGGTGACAAAGATTAAGCAAGTAAGAGAAGGATGACCGGACTGCATTTTCTTGTCAGAAAGCCTTTGACACAGTACCCCATTAAAGGTTGATGCATAAGCTGGAGAAACAGGCAGGAGTAACTGGTAGGGCGCTCCAGTGGATAGGGGAGTACCTAAGCAATAGGAAGCAGAGAGTTACAGTGAGGGGCGAGACCTCAGATTGGCGTGAAGTCACCAGTGGAGTCCCACAGGGCTCTGTACTCGGACCTATCCTGTTTCTGATATACGTAAATGATCCCCGAGAGGGTAAAGACTCATTCCTCTCAATGTTTGCTGATGATGCCAAAATTATGAGAAAGATTAAGACAGGAGGACAGCTTGAGGCTTCAAGAAGACTTGGACAAACTGAAGGAATGGTCCAACAATTGATTGCTAGAGTTTAACCCGAGCAAATGTAATGTAATGAAGATAGGTGTAGGGAGGAGGAGGCCAGATACAAGGTATCATTTGGGAGATGAAATTATTCCAGATTCAGAGAGAAAGACTTGGGGGTTGATATCACACCAGACCTTTCCCACGTAGCCCATATCAAGAGGATAACATAAGAGGCAAATGCCAGGTTGACCAACATATGAACGGCCTTTAGAAACGTGTAACAAATCATTCAGAACCTTGTATACCACGTATGTCTGACTAATCCTGGAGTATGCAGCTCCAGCATGTCCATAAATCTCGCTAAGCATAAGACTAAATTTTAGAAGATTCAGAGGTTTACCACCAGACTAGTGCTCGAACTGAGAGGCATGAACTATGAGGAGAGACTACGGGAATTAAACCTCACGTCGCTGGAAGACAGAAGAGTATGAGGGGACATAATCACCACATACAATATTCTCAAAGTAATTGATAGGGTTGAAAAAGACTAGGGGACACAGGCAGAAATTGAGTGCCCAAATGAACCATAGAGACATTATAAAAAATTTGTTTAGTGTCAGAGTAGTTAATAAATGGAATTCATTAAACAGTGATGTGGTGGAGGCTGACTCCATACACAATTTCAAATGTAGATATGATAGAGCCCAGTAGGCTCAGGAACGTGTACTCCAGTTGATTTACAGTTGAGAGGCGGGACCAAAGAGCCGAAGCTCAACCCCCGCAAGTACATCTAGGTGACTACAGCTGGTGAATCCACACGTACACGTAGAGGTGTTGAGAGCAGTGCTGGAGTGAGGGAGACAGATAAGAGCTTCCTCATTCGTTCTTGATATTGGATTACGTGAGAGTAGAATAGAGGAAGAGGCAGAAGGGAGGAGGGGACACGTGAGACTTGGTGAGAAGGGCGATAGAAAGGAAGGGAAGGGAAATTGTGAGAAGGGAGAGATAAAGGAGGGAGTAAAAGAAGAGAGAGAGAGAGAGAGAGAGATAGAGAGCCCTAGTTTCTTTAGAAATTTAGATGTAAACCAGATATAGCGTGCTGGGGGAAGAGGCTATATCTCTTCTGTCTGGCTATACCTCTTCTGTATATTCTACCCAGGGGCAGCCAGGGTTGTAGTCTGTCTGTCTCTCTGTTTTTTCTCTTCGTCTCCCTGTCTCTTTGACCTGGTCGACCAGCTCTCTGTCTCTGTCTCTTGTCAGTGTGTCAGCCTCTGTTCACTGACAGATTGAACTCTGTCTCTGTCTCTCTCTCTTATGAAAATAATATGATAGTCTACCATTGGCATGTGGGCAGTTCACTCGTGGCAGGAGCCTAGTGGTGTGAACTATTAAAAACAAATATAATAGTTTCCCAGTGACTTTGAGTAAGGAGATAATAGTCTATTTGTGCTACTATGGACAAAGTATGATTATAAACATTTTTCTACAAATTTTCTCGAGATCAGTGTACAATATTTAATATTACTATAACAATTTCTTAATTTTTTAAATATTTTGATAGGCGGGCAATGCCAAACACCGTCGTTGGGGGTCAGTATATGAGCATGTCACGATGTTCCCTCTTGAATTATGGCGACCCCGACTAGCCTATGTCCGTCCCATACCCCATAATGTTCCCCCTGTAAAGTTGGGTGAGACTAGCCCCAGGCGTCTGACCTCCAACCTTGGACAGACAAAGAGACCTTCTTAAGTATTTAGACGGTGTCATCCAGATGTAACGGCAAGACGGCAGGCAGGGGGGGGGGGTGGTGGTACTGGTAGAGAGGTGGAGGGGGGTGGTAGGTGGTGGTAGATATATGGTGTAGGGGGACAGGAGAGAGGGAGAATGAGAGGGAGGGAGAGCCAGCTGGGGGAGGGGGGGAATGTGATCTCCTTTTTCATGATATAGAGAGAAAAAAAAGGGATGTGAAAAGTATATTTCGGGGACTCGAGAGGAAGTCATTATATACCAAGGGCCAGTGTAGTGGGTTTTGTTGGTGGTGTGTAGCACAGCAGTACAGGTAGGTGGTGTATTGTAGTGTATGGTGTATGGTGGTGGCGTGTCTTGAGGTGACAGCTGTCGACGGCTACACTTCTCTCCCACCTCACACCTCACCCCCACCCCCCACAAGTGAGGGAGGAATCTCACCCCCCCCCCACACAAGTGAGGGAGGGGAATTAGCTAAGCACCATCGTAAACATCTCTCACTTTCCGAGCAATTTCCCCTTTTTCTTAAACCCGGTCCAGTCCCGCGGGAAATTGGGGAAATAGTCAGCCTTTGCTGCCCACAAAAGACCTAATCAAAACTTCGACGATTCGTCGCCTGATCTGATTCCTGGCTGCCTAAGTCCTGAACCCCTCCCTCCCCCAGCCTCCTCCTACTCCCTCCTGCGAGAGCCTTATTCAATCTCCCTTCATCATTCAGTCTCCCTGCCCTCCTGAATTCATGAAGGAGCCTTCGGCATTCTTCCGTACTTCAAAATCTATAATTCTAGTATTGTATTTATTTTTCTCAAAGCGTCAAGCCTATATAGCACTTGGAAGGGGGTCAGGATAAGGATTTTAGGGGGGAAGGAATGGTGACCAACTATTTGTGGACGGTTGGGGATTGAACGCAGACCTGCATGAAGCGAGACCGTCGCTCTACCGTCCAGCTCAAGTGAGGAGGATACCTGAGTTGACCTTACTGTCATCCTTGGACACCATTCGTCATTCGAAGGTGAATCCTTCAGTTTGTCTATATATTTCATTCTTTCTTTCTTTCTTTCTGGAGGATCTTTGGTTTATTGTCATTCTCCTTGCGTGAGCCTTGTTCAGTGTTCTTCATTCCTTCCTTCATGGAGCCTCTTTCAGTCTCCTTCCTTCCTTCCTTCAGTCTTATTCTTAGTATTTCCTTTTCTTTCTTAAAGATAACTTAAGTTTCATTCCTCCCTTTAGCCGCCTTTCTCATTCTTCATCATTCATTCCTGGATGAGAAAATGTCAGTTTTCTTCCCAGTTTCTTGGAGGCTTCTGCTGGCCTCCTCCTCCGTCCCACAGACTTCTTCCTTCACTGGAGATGACTCCTCTAGACTTCTTTCAATCATTGCTGGAGGAGCATTTGTCTTCATACTTCCTGAAGGAATCTTTCACGGTTTTCTTTCATCTTGGAGAAGACTCATTCATCGGTCGTCCTTCCTTCCTTCCTTCCTTCAATTTTTTCACTTAGGTAAAATTGTTGATCTTGAGAGACTTAGAAGCCAGGGGCCAGATTCACGAACCAGTTACACAAGCACTTACGAACCTGTACATCTTTTCTCAATCTTTGGCGGCTTTGTTTACAATTATTAAACAGTTAATGAGCTCCGAAGCACCAGGAGGCTGTTTATAACAATAACAACAGTTGATTGGCAAGTTTTCATGCTTGTAAACTGTTTAATAAATGTAACCAAAGCCGTCAAAGATTGAGGAAAGATGTACACGTTCGTAAGTGCTTGCGTAACTGCTTTCGTGAATCTGGCTCCAGGTTCGTAAGTGCTTGCATAAGTGCTTTCGTGAATCTGGCCCCTGACTGTCAGGGTTGCTGATCTCGTACAGGTGTGTGGGAGAGTACAGGTGTGTGCCACTCTCCCTCCTACCTGTCCTCCTACAAAGACCGTCGTATTTCGACCGTACGCGTTACCCGAAGCCAAAAACTGTCGTACTAGAAAATGAAAGCGACGTACCGTCCCGTTTTCTGTTGTGGGTCCTCTGGTGGGTTAGGAGAGACCACGCTATATTGACCGTTTTCTTGACGGTAGGGAACCATAGGAGGACGGAGTGCTCCCCTCTCATCCATCACCCTTCCCCTCTACCCTCACTCCCCCCACTCTCCCCCCCCACCACACCCCCACTTCTCCTTCACCCCCCCCCCCCTCCCGCCCTCACCTTAACAACGGAACCATCAATATTTACGAGCATAAACGCCTGTAGGTGGAGGTGCGGGTTCACAGCCCTCCGCCATTTCTGGTGTCCACCAGTGGTGATTATTGCTGTTTATTGTGGGCGGTGGTGACTGTTGGTGATGCTGGTGTGGGGGGGGGGTGAGGGGTGTGTGTGTGGGGGGGGGTGAGGGGGGGGTGTGGGGGGGGTGCGTGTGTGGGGGTGGGGTGGGGTGTGGGGGGGTGTGGGAGGGTTGTGGGTGTGGGGGGGGGGGTTGGGGTGAGGTGGGGGAAGTGTGTGTGTGTGGGGTGTGTGTGTGTGTGTGTATGTGTGGTGTGTGTGTGTGTGTGTGTGTGTGTGTGTGTGTGTGTGTGTGTGTGTGTGTGTGTGTGTGTGTGTGTGTGTGTGTGTGTGTGTGTGGTGAACACCCACACAGAACAAGCGTGTGGGCTCCAGGGTACACATAGTAGAGTAAAGGTCCTTTCTGTGAGGTGGTCTTTATCGACAAGACTTCACCTGCTCCCGATTCATGACGGTGAGGAGTGACCTTGCCAGCAACCCAAGCACTTGCAAGGCCTTGACAATGGGTCCTGATCAACATATATTATAACGACTAAGGGACCTTAATGGTGTTGCAGCTTGGAGCTGAAGCCATGCCGAGGGTTCCCATTGCGAGGGGCGGTATTTAACGAGGATTTTAGTGAGCACAATCGTAAAACCTAACGTTTATTGACAAAATTAACATGTTAATGTATAGGAGGGGAGGTTGTGGGGGTTGTATATTGGTGTGGTGGAGGGTTGTAGCATGTGAAGGGGAGGCTCTGTCACACCTCTACTGTCCAACCTGTTCTCGCACTTGCTTATAGTCAATATTGGCTTATTTAATAAGTGCATATGTGACATACTAATTGATTGTGAATATTTTAGTTTACCTTGAAAAGCTTCATAGAAAACACCGACCTCACCTAACCTTCTTAGTATGTTAAGATAAGCATCTTATTGCTTCTTAATTACAATTATTACTTAACCTATACCGTTGATAGGTTAAGTAATAATTGTAAATAAGAAACAATAATATGCTTATCTTAACATACTAAGAAGGTTAGGTGAGGTCGGTGTTTTCTATGAAGCTTTTCAAGGTAAACTAAAATATTCACAATCAATTAGTATGTCACATATGCACTTATTAAATAAGCCAATATTGACAGTAAGCAAGTGCGAGAACGGGTTGCTTGTCCCATCTGGTGGTTCACTCGTGGGACAGTCCTGTCTCGACACTTTTCCAGACAACCAATCGCTGCTACGTCTTTCCTAACACTGAATGTTGCCAGGGGAAACACAAGACCTTCTACTGCTTACTCGTGTAACAATATGCACCGTCAACATAATAATAACCTGTCAAGCTGACAGCCAATAGACATGCACGTATATCATCTAAATGTGTTGTGTGTGTGTGTGCTAAATAGATATCCGCACTTGATAGATGGACAAATTGTGAGTTTACACAGATAATCACTTATTCACTTTTTTTTTTTATTTTTTTTTATTTTTTTATTATTTTCTACCACAGATGTTGCCACGCATTTACAATGCTAACCAGCATATATACATTTTCTAACCCAAATGTCGAGTACTTATTCAGTGATGGGTATGTCTGGCTCAAGCGTGCATCTATCGTCAGTGGGTAGCAAGGCCAGTAATCTTCCCCCTGATCAAGAGAGAGAGATAGATTGATTGAGGTGCAGATAGACAGTAAGGCAATACAACAGACTGTAGTACTTGCAGTAAGGCCGGCCTCACAATCCTCAAAGCACTGACTCATACAACAAGCTCCTCACAGTTGATCTGCACAGTCGTCACCGTCGTAGTGTGACTGGGATATACAGGAGTATATGATTGTATAACACAAGCTCTGCTGCCTCTCTCTCTCCCTCTCTACAGTCACTGTACTCTCCCTACAGTGAATGCCATGTGGTATATATATATATATATATATATATATATATATATATATATATATATATATATATATGCAGGTCACACACACGTGGCAGCAGGGATTCGCGTGGAAGCCGGGTGTGTGAGGTGGAGGAGTGTGTCACATGTTATGCCGGGCGGACACATGGGTTGCTAACAGCTGGACCTGGTCACAGGTGCGACCTGGTCACAGCTGGACCTGGTCACAGCTGGACCTGGTCACAGCTGGACCTGGTCACAGGTGCGGATATTGGCTTGGGGTTACAGCCGGCTCTCAGGTGGCCATGTACTGGCGCGAGTGGGAAGAACTCTCCACTATAGTCTGTACTTCAGGGCACTTCACTTGCAGGTCCACTATAGTGGCACTTCTGGTTTACACACGATATTCACTGAACACTTTCCTGTGCCTCAACTATGGAGATGACTTAGATACAACTTGATTATAGTGGAACACTTTCTCGCAGTCCTGACCCCCGCGGGACGTACTCTAGGCGACTTTGGCGATGTGTTTTTGTTTAATAAGTGACCACTAACACAAGTACACACACATCATCTACGACTGACTTGAAGTAGAGGACGGGAGAGACAGTCTCAGCTTCTTAATCCTTTTGAGATGTATTTATTTTGTCTCAATAAACGTACTTGAACTAGACTGGTCTCCTAGGCTGGGAAGCTTGAGACGAGGGTGCAAGCACGCTCCAATCACCTTCAACTTTTGTCCCTGGGATTTGCCAATCAGCAATTCCTGCGGAGCATAGGTATAGTGGGTCACAATATATAGGCTAATTCGTGGGTCGTGATGTCATAGGGATGTCATTTAACCCAGGGTCGTCCCTTATCCCAGGGTCGTCCCTTATCCCAGGGTCGTCCCTTATCCCAGGGTTGTCCCTTATCCCAGGGTCGTTCCTTATCCCAGGGTCGTCCCTTATCCCAGGGTCGTTCCTTAGCCCAGGGTCGTTCCCTGAGGATAGTCCAATCTCCTAACCACTCTACAGTGTCTGAGGCAGACTACTTTACCTCGTGTAACCTTCCAAAATGGCCCGATGCCTGCCATTGGCTTCTTTATATAAGGAGTTGCTTTGCTATGCTTCCTCTGTCTCCTAGTTGAGACAGAGATCCTCACTATTCTGTACTTGTTGATGCTCAGACTGAGAGACCATCCTCTCAGTGTGTGTATACTGAGGGTGTGCATTGTGTGTATACTGAGGGTGTGCATTGTGTGTATACTGAGGGTGTATTGTGTGTATACTGAGGGTGTATTGTGTGTATACTGAGGGGTCTATTGTGTGTATACTGAGGGGTCTATTGTGTGTATACTGAGGGGTGTATTGTGTGTATACTGAGGGTGTATTGTGTGTATACTGAGGGTGTATTGTGTGTATACTGAGGGGTGTATTGTGTGTATACTGAGGGGTGTATTGTGTGTATACTGAGGGGTGTATTGTGTGTATACTGAGGGGTGTATTGTGTGTATACTGAGGGTGCATTGTGTGTATACTGAGGGGTGCATTGTGTGTATACTGAGGGGTGTATTGTGTGTATACTGAGGGTGTATTGTGTGTATACTGAGGGGTCTATTGTGAGTATACTGAGGGTGTATTGTGTGTATACTGAGGGTGTATTGTGTGTATACTGAGAGTGTATTGTGTGTATACTGAGGGTGTATTGTGTGTATACTGAGGGTGCATTGTGTGTATACTGAGGGTGTATTGTGTGTATACTGAGGGTGTATTGTGTGTATACTGAGGGTGTATTGTGTGTATACTGAGGGTGTATTGTGTATATACTGAGGGTGTATTGTGTGTATACTGAGGGTGTATTGTGTGTATACTGAGGGTGTATTGTGTGTATACTGAGGGTGTATACTGAGGGTGTATACTGAGGGTGTATACTGAGGGTGTATACTGAGGGTGTATACTGAGGGTGAATACTGAGGGTGTATACTGAGGGTGTATACTGAGGGTGTATTGTGTGGTGCAAGTGTCACTCCAGACGGGACTCCAGGGTTGTGTGACCCCTGTATGACCCCGGGTTGTGTGACCCCCGTATGACCCCGGGTTGTGGACCCCCGTATGACCCCGGGTTGTGTGACCCCTGTATGACCCCGGGTTGTGTGACCCCTGTATGACCCCGGGTTGTGTGACCCCCGTATGACCCCGGGTTGTGGACCCCCGTATGACCCCGGGTTGTGTGACCCCTGTATGACCCCGGGTTGTGTGACCCCTGTATGACCCCGGGTTGTGTGACCCCCGTATGACCCCGGGTTGTGTGACCCCTGTATGACCCCGGGTTGTGTGACCCCTGTATGACCCCAGGTTGTGTGACCCCCGTATGACCCCGGGTTGTGTGACCCCTGTATGACCCCGCTCTCATAATAGAGTGTCAGTAACATCTCGGCTCTATTGTCCGTAGTCTTAACAACCTGTAGCCTGTAGCCTCAGGGGGGCCTCGTAGCCTGGTGGATAGCGCGCAGGACTCGTAATTCTGTGGCGCGGGTTCGATTCCCGCACGCGGCAGAAACAAATGGGCAAAGTTTCTTTCACCCTGAATGCCCCTGTTACCTAGCAGTAAATAGGTACCTGGGAGTTAGTCAGCTGTCACGGGCTGCTTCCTGGGGGTGGAGGCCTGGTCAAGGACCGGGCCGCGGGGACACTAAAGCCCCGAAATCAACTCAAGATAACCTCAAGATAACAATCTTAAAGAATCAATCTGCACTACAATCAATCTTAAATGTCATTAACACATTAAATGATCATGATTGGACAACATCAGTTTATATGACAATCACTGCAATATTATGTCACTTGTGCAGTGCTAATTAATTATATCCACAATATTGGTCATCAATCAGTAACTAAATGTCTTGACTTGAGTAACTAGTAATTATCAAACCTAACATATACATATGAATATGTGCATATGTAAATATATACATTCTCAGTGTCCTCTATAATAGTCGATATGTAGAGAATGTATATTTGTATACATCAGTAGGTAAATGTGTAGTCAGGTAATATATCAGTGACAGGGGGCTACAGTGTGTGTGTATTACAATACTAATCTTTCCACAAGAGTAACTCACAAGGTAATGAGGCAATTGCCCACACATCATATAGTAAATGTCATTATCAATGAACAATGCATTGTTCATTTGGTCTTATTATTCACCTTCAGTCACTGTCACTCTTGGAGTTGCAGATGACGTTAATATTTATACACAATGTAATCACATTAATTAAGAGGATGTATCAAGGAGAGAATCACTAGGAGCCGGTAGAAGGATTCGAACTTATGGTTGTGGTGTAGTGATATATGCCTCCATTTCCCCCGTGGTGGCAGCAGCCTCCACTTCCCCCGTGGTGGCAACAACCTCCACTTCCCCCGTGATGGCAGCAGCCTCCACTTCCCCCGTGGTGGCAGCAGCCTCCACTTCCCCCGCAATAGCAGCAGCCTCCACTTCCCCCGTGGTGGCAGCAGCCTCCACTTCCCCCGCAATAGCAGCTGCCTCCACTTCCCCCGTGGTGGCAGCAGCCTCCACTTCCCCCGCAATAGCAGCTGCCTCCACTTCCCACCGTGGTGGCAGCAGCCTCCACTTCCCCCGTGGTGGCAGCAGCCTCCACTTCCCCCGTGGTGGCAGCAGCCTCCACTTCCCCCGTGGTGGCAGCAGCCTCCACTTCCCCCGCAATAGCAGCAGCCTCCACTTCCCACCGTGGTGGCAGCAGCCTCCACTTCCCACCGTGGTGGCAGTAGCCTCCACTTCCCCCATGGTGGCAGCAGCCTCCACTTCCCACCGTGGTGGCAGCAGCCTCCACTTCCCCCGTGGTGGCAGTAGCCTCCACTTCCCACCGTGGTGGCAGCAGCCTCCACTTCCCCCGTGGTGGCAGCAGCCTCCACTTCCCACCGTGGTGGCAGCAGCCTCCACTTCCCCCGTGGTGGCAGCAGCCTCCACTTCCCACCGTGGTGGCAGCAGCCTCCACTTCCCACCGTGGTGGCAGTAGCCTCCACTTCCCACCGTGGTGGCAGCAGCCTCCACTTCCCCCGTGGTGGCAGCAGCCTCCACTTCCCACCGTGGTGGCAGTAGCCTCCACTTCCCCCATGGTGGCAGCAGCCTCCACTTCCCACCGTGGTGGCAGCAGCCTCCACTTCCCCCGTGGTGGCAGTAGCCTCCACTTCCCACCGTGGTGGCAGCAGCCTCCACTTCCCACCGTGGTGGCAGCAGCCTCCACTTCCCACCGTGGTGGCAGCAGCCTCCACTTCCCACCGTGGTGGCAGCAGCCTCCACTTCCCCCGTGATGGCAGCAGCCTCCACTTCCCCCGTGGTGGCAGCAGCCTCCACTTCCCACCGTGGTGGCAGCAGCCTCCACTTCCCCCGTGGTGGCAGCAGCCTCCACTTCCCCCCGTGGTGGCAGCAGCCTCCACTCCCCCCGTGGTGGCAGCAGCCTCCACTTCCCACCGTGGTGGCAGTAGCCTCCACTTCCCACCGTGGTGGCAGCAGCCTCCACCTCCCACCGTGGTGGCAGCAGCCTCCACTCCCACCGTGGTGGCAGCAGCCTCCACTTCCCCCCGTGGTGGCAGCAGCCTCCACTCCCCCCGTGGTGGCAGCAGCCTCCACTTCCCCCGTGGTGGCAGCAGCCTCCACTCCCCCCGTGGTGGCAGCAGCCTCCACTCCCACCGTGGTGGCAGCAGCCTCCACTTCCCCCGTGGTGGCAGCAGCCTCCACTTCCCCTGCGGTGGCAGCAGCCTCCACTTCCCCCGTGGTGGCAGCAGCCTCCACTCCCACCGTGGTGGCAGCAGCCTCCACTTCCCCTGCGGTGGCAGCAGCCTCCACTTCCCCCGTGGTGGCAGCAGCCTCCACTTTCACCGTGGTGGCAGCAGCCTCCACCTCCCCCGTGGTGGCAGCAGCCTCCACCTCCCCCGTGGTGGAGCAGCCTCCACTTCCCCCGTGGTGGCAGCAGCCTCCACTTCCCACCGTGGTGGCAGCAGCCTCCACTTCCCCCGTGGTGGAGCAGCCTCCACTTCCCACCGTGGTGGCAGCAGCCTCCACTTCCCCCCGTGGTGGCAGCAGCCTCCACTTCCCCCGTGGTGGCAGCAGCCTCCACTTCCCCCCGTGGTGGCAGCAGCCTCCACTCCCCCCGTGGTGGCAGCAGCCTCCACTTCCCACCGTGGTGGCAGTAGCCTCCACTTCCCACCGTGGTGGCAGCAGCCTCCACCTCCCACCGTGGTGGCAGCAGCCTCCACTCCCACCGTGGTGGCAGCAGCCTCCACTTCCCCCCGTGGTGGCAGCAGCCTCCACTCCCCCCGTGGTGGCAGCAGCCTCCACTTCCCCCGTGGTGGCAGCAGCCTCCACTCCCCCCGTGGTGGCAGCAGCCTCCACTCCCACCGTTGTGGCAGCAGCCTCCACTTCCCCCGTGGTGGCAGCAGCCTCCACTTCCCCTGCGGTGGCAGCAGCCTCCACTTCCCCCGTGGTGGCAGCAGCCTCCACTCCCACCGTGGTGGCAGCAGCCTCCACTTCCCCTGCGGTGGCAGCAGCCTCCACTTCCCCCGTGGTGGCAGCAGCCTCCACTTCCACCGTGGTGGCAGCAGCCTCCACCTCCCCCGTGGTGGCAGCAGCCTCCACCTCCCCCGTGGTGGAGCAGCCTCCACTTCCCCCGTGGTGGCAGCAGCCTCCACTTCCCACCGTGGTGGCAGCAGCCTCCACTTCCCCCGTGGTGGAGCAGCCTCCACTTCCCACCGTGGTGGCAGCAGCCTCCACTTCCCCCGTGGTGGAGCAGCCTCCACTTCCCCCGTGGTGGCAGCAGCCTCCACTTCCCCCGTGGTGGCAGCAGCCTCCACTTCCCCCGTGGTGGCAGCAGCCTCCACTTCCCACCGTGGTGGCAGCAGCCTCCACTTCCCCCGTGGTGGCAGCAGCCTCCACTTCCCACCGTGGTGGCAGCAGCCTCCACTTCCCACCGTGGTGGCAGCAGCCTCCACTTCCCCCGTGGTGACAGCAGCCTCCACTTCCCACCGTGGTGGCAGCAGCCTCCACTTCCCCCGTGGTGGCAGCAGCCTCCACTTCCCACCGTGGTGGCAGCAGCCTCCACTTCCCCCGTGGTGGAGCAGCCTCCACTTCCCCCGTGGTGGCAGCAGCCTCCACTTCCACCGTGGTGGCAGCAGCCTCCACTTCCCCCGTGGTGGCAGCAGCCTCCACTTCCCCTGCGGTGGCAGCAGCCTCCACTTCCCCCGTGGTGGCAGCAGCCTCCACTTCCACCGTGGTGGCAGCAGCCTCCACTTCCCCCGTGGTGGCAGCAGCCTCCACTTCCACCGTGGTGGCAGCAGCCTCCACTTCCCACCGTGGTGGCAGCAGCCTCCACTTCCCCCGTGGTGGCAGCAGCCTCCACTTCCCACCGTGGTGGCAACAGCCTCCACTCCCCCCGTAATAGCAGCAGCCTCCACTTCCCCCGTGGTGGCAGCAGCCTCCACTTCCCACCGTGGTGGCAGCAGCCTCCACTTCCCCCGTGGTGGCAGCAGCCTCCACTTCCCCCGTGGTGGCAGCAGCCTCCACTTCCCCCGTGGTGGCAGCAGCCTCCACTTCCCCTGCGGTGGCAGCAGCCTCCACTTCCCCTGCGGTGGCAGCAGCCTCCACTTCCCCCGTGGTGGCAGCAGCCTCCACTTCCCCCGTGGTGGCAGCAGCCTCCACTTCCCCCGTAGTGGCAGCAGCCTCCACTTCCCCCGTGGTGGCAGCAGCCTCCACTTCCCCCGTGGTGGCAGCAGCCTCCACTTCCCCCGTGGTGGCAGCAGCCTCCACTTCCCCCGTGGTGGCAGCAGCCTCCACTTCCCCCGTGGTGGCAGCAGCCTCCACTTCCCCCGTGGTGGCAGCAGCCTCCACTTCCCACCGTGGTGGCAGCAGCCTCCACTTCCCCCGTGGTGGCAGCAGCCTCCACCTCCCCCCGTGGTGGCAGTAGCCTCCACCTCCCCCCGTGGTGGCAGCAGCCTCCACTTCCCACCGTGGTGGCAGCAGCCTCCACTCCCCCCGTGGTGGCAGCAGCCTCCACCTCCCCCGTGGTGGAGCAGCCTCCACTTCCCTCGTGGTGGCAGCAGCCTCCACTTCCCACCGTGGTGGCAGCAGCCTCCACTCCCCCCGCGGCAGAGGTGGTCGTCATATCGTCAGTTCATCAAGGCGGCGGTAATGGAACGCTGATGACACAGGAAATGCTGGTATGGTGGCGTGGGCTTCTTGCCGGCGGAGGACCCTTGGGGAGGGCGGACCAGCGGGACAGTTGTGCTCCGCGCCTCTCCCACACAACTCATTTACTCCCTCTCTTCCTCACACACAACACTGCTAATTGGCCCACTCTACTCACACTCACCTTCTCTAACTCTTTCCTCACCTCTACCACTGTATCTGTTTGTATCCTTACTACTGTATCTGCTTGTATTCTTACTACTGTATCTGCTTGTATTCTTACTACTGTATCTGCTTGTATTCTTGCTACGGTACCTACTTGTATCCTTGCTACTGTATCTGCTTGTATTCTTGCTACTGTACCTATTTGTATCCTTGCTACTGTATCTGCTTGTATTCTTGCTACTGTACCTATTTGTATCCTTGCTACTGTATCTGCTTGTATCCTTACTACTGTATCTGCTTGTATTCTTGCTACTGTATCTGCTTGTATCCTTGTTACTGTATCTGCTTGTATTCTTGCTACGGTACCTACTTGTATTATTACCACTGTATCTGCTTGAATTCTTACTACTGTATCTGCTTGTATTCTTACTACTGTATCAGCTATTCTTACTACTTTAACTGCTTGTATTCTTGCTACTGTATCTGCTTTTATTCTTATAATACTGTAACTGCTTGTGCTAGTACTACTACTACTAACAACTACTAACTACTATTACTACTACATAACTATTACTACTACTACTAATTACTACTACTACTAATTACTACTACTACTAATTACTACTACTACTAACAACTACTACTACTACTACTAATTACTAACTACTACTACAAATACTACTAACTACTACTACTTCTACTTACGTGTACCCTCCCGTGTACCTTCCTGTACTCACCTAGTTGTGCTTGCGGGGGTTGAGCTCTGGCTCTTTGGTCCCGCCTCTCAACCGTCAATCAACAGGTGTACAGGTTCCTGAGCCTACTGGGCTCTATCATATCTACATTTGAAACTGTGTATGGAGTCACCCTCCACCACATCACTGCCTAATGCATTCCATCCGTTAACTACTCTGACACTCTGACACCTGTGTATCTTCCTGAATACTGTGTACCGTTCCTATGTACACTCATAAGAACATAAGAACATAAGAACAAAGGTAACTGCAGAAGGCCTATTGGCCCATACGAGGCAGCTCCTATCTATAACCACCCAATCCCACTCATATACTTGTCCAACCCGCGCTTGAAACAATCAAGGGACCCCACCTCCACCACGTTACGCGGCAATTGGTTCCACAAATCAACAACCCTGTTACTGAACCAGTATTTACCCAAGTGTATCCTATTGAATACCCTCCTGTATAAGGTAATAATTCAATGTCAGCTATACATTTCATTAGAATGTCCAGCAGATTGCGAGGCTGTGTACAGTACCAATATACATACAATACCAATAATCAGCATGCATATAGAGGAGGATGAGACGTATATCTCCACTCAGGAGCTCCAGTAACACTCCCTTCCAGCACCTGTTGCCATCTCTGGCGGCCAGCAACACTGACAAAGGTCCTCCAGAGGGTACTGTATACTTGGATTTCTCTAAATATCTTGATGTTGGACCACAGGAAAGACTGGCACGGAAACTGCAAACACGTAGATTGACCATCAAAAAGCAACTACGGATTGCACAATGGTTAAACACAAACAAATACAGCAATGCCTTGTCCTAAATGAAAGACAATTTGTACATAAAATTTACGAGTGTACTACCGCAAGGTTCAATTTTAAGTCTAATATTTTTTTGCAATGTAAATAACAATGATTTTCATGAAAAAGTTGCAAAACGTATCAACTTTGCAGATGACTTCAGAGATCTGTGGTCACATGGGAAATGGTACTGTGTGCTTGTGGAGTGGTCTCCAGGAACCCCACTAACGCTCACATAACTGGCAAATGCTTTTCAATACCGAAAAATTAAAAAAATCTTGCATGAAGGGCATAAGAATAGAAACATAACTACCATGTCAACAACACAACCAGGCAGTAGATTTTTTTTTTTTTTTTTTTTTTTTTTTTTTGAGATATATACAAGAGTTGTTACATTCTTGTACAGCCACTAGTACGCGTAGCGTTTCGGGCAGGTCCTTAATCCTATGGTCCCTGGAATACGATCCCCTGCCGCAAAGAATCGTTTTTTCATCCAAGTACACATTTTACTGTTGAGTTAAACAGAGGCTACAGTTAAGGATTTGCGCCCAGTAAATCCTCCCCCGGCCAGGATACGAACCCATGACATAGCGCTCGCGGAACGCCAGGCGAGTGTCTTACCACTACACCACGGAGACTGATTGGTAAAGAGAAGGACGTAACAGTTATATATTCACCTGTCATTAAAAGTTAGTCAACATACAGATGCTAATTAAAATCCATCAAACCTTAGGAATAATCAAATTAATCTTTGACCTTACACGAGAAAAAGAAAAGTTGATATCGAGCTGTACAAGGCTCTAGTGCCCCCACGTGTACTAGCATGGAAACCTCACTTTCAAAAGGACATGATATCTGCTTTAGAAAAAGTTGAACGCAGAGCGATGCAAAAGTCTGGCCAGAACTAAGTCTAGTCTCGTGCCAGGAGAAATTGAGTTCCTGAGGATTACCAACATTCCAACGCGGACGCGAGAGAGCTGATCTCATAGAGACAAAATATTAATCAAATTGGAAGTTATTAATCAAGAACACGTCTATATAATGTCAAATGAATCCCACACAATGGTCAACAGCTTGAAGCTCTGTCCACTATATAGGACAGCTTCCCCCCCCCCCTCCCTCTTTCCCCAACAAGCCACAATGTAGGACTGCTTTCTCCCCTAAAAAAAAAAGATATGCTTTTTCATCCACAGGGTAAATGACCCCATGGAATTGACTGGTCGCCGCCAACATAAATGCCAAATTCAAAATTCAGTTCGAAAAAAATATCTCAGGAATAATAAGGGGGATCTCTGATAAGCCTCTGGCTTACTGTCCCCGTTGACATAAAGTAAATATATAATTAAAAATTTAGAAATTTGCTCAGCCTCTGAATTTTCCATCGGCAGATTCAGGGTGAAGTCTGGTTCATATTCTAAACACGGCTCAAGTAAGAGGGATGTTGTTACACTAAGATGTATATATATATATATATATATATATATATATATATATATATATATATATATATATATATATATATATATATATATGTATATATGTATATATATCCATTATCCGGCCGGGGTGTCCAATGTTTCCTGCTGACTAGTTATTGTACTGTCCTGTAGACCTCTTACACCATATATACATCAATGGTTCATTTTCTTCGTCAAATTCACATTTCTGGCAAAGTTTGAGTGGCCAGGGACGAGTGCCAGCGTGATTAAGAGCTTCAGGTGTGGGGCGTGGCCACCAGGCCAGGCCAGGGGATGGCACTGAGGGCCAGGACGGCACACCCAAGATACCTCCAGAACATTTCCTCCAGTCACAGTTAACCTTACCAAGGTCAGCAGTGTGTTGGTGCCACAGCTCACAGTCGGGCACGCTTAGTCAGTGACGGTTTAATACCTGTACTCTGGACAAGGAATTAAGGAGGCCAAATTCACCCATAATACCCTTTGATGTGGCCTTCAGCTCCGTGACAGCCACGGAAACATGTACGTGACAGCTCAGTGACGATGTAACGTAACTCAGACTTTTTCAGAAAATTTACAGAAATCTGTGACCAGTTATGATAGTTAAAAATCTAGATAACACGAGTCCAGTGAATCACACAACTACAATACATTTACCAGGACTGGACATGTGATTCTATTGAGCTCTATTATTATATTGATGTATGCTCTATTAGCAACATCTTTGCTAATAGAGCTCGGTCATCAGCATAACATAAAGCTTAACTTATGCTCTGCCCTTCCTGACAAGCGCCTCTCTGGTCGGCCCCCGTCTTACAAGGATGGTTCAAGATACGGAGGAGGGAATAAAGTGCTACAAGCAGTTCCTTGCTTCACCTCCTTTGTTTATGGTACTTGTTAACAAGGACATTACTTCATGGCACGTGTACGTGACAAGGCTCGTGTACGTGTCTATCGTTAACAACTTCACGTGTACGTGGCTACGTGACAACAAGGCGTACTGTTCGATTTAGCAGTATTCTTAGACGTTTGACGTGTTCATCTTGGTCAACTGCTTCAGAAACATCAAGAAACAACAGAACTGGGCAAAGTTGCAACGCCACATCGTCGTCGTCACCAAGACATTCCATAACGTCTTCAAGTAACACGTTTCTACTCTTATTTACATTGTATATACCCCAAAACAGAGTTACACATTTGACCTGTACCAAACACAACCAAGAAATGAACGTCAACAAATCAAAAAAATATTTGAACGGTTAAACAAAATAACAAAATGAACGGAAAGATGACTAGATAATTTCATATGCAATTCGATATATGATGTAAGAAAACTATATATTATGATGACCAGACCACACACTAGAATGTGAAGGGACGACGACGTTTCGGTCCGTCTTGGACCATTCTCAAGACTTGACAATGGTCCAGGACGGACCGAAACGTCGTCGTCGTCCCTTCACATTCTAGTGTGTGGTCTGGTCATCATACTGTAGCCACGTTATTGTGACTCATCGCCTGTATACATTATGACTAAGAAATGTATATCAAAGAACGAATAAATAATTCACTCATGAACGCCCTCTCAAAAAAACACAAATTACTCGTTCTGCCGGATTGCCGCTGCATCCCGACAAGCGGTCATCAACAGAAAGTGAAACCCCAAAAAATAAAAGAATACCAAAAATATACAAAACGGGACGTGTTCTGGCAGATGATCCGGATTTAGATATCGTATAACAACGAGGTGGCTTGCCCGTTTCCATCGAGCCAGATCTGAATCCGGATTGCTTTCGAGGAAAAGCCGTTCGCGATGAGCGTTCGTCATGTGGAACATAAAACCCTGATTCAAGTGAGCCGGACTCATAACGGAAGTGAAATATTTGCGGCGTCCTCTACAGATATTTCACTATAGAATTTGTTCATTACAATAATTTTGCAACATTAGAATATGCTTTTGTTTTACGATGAGAGAGATTCTGAGAATTGGCTGAGTATTGGTTGAGCGCGAATGCGGATTAACGCTTAGTAAAACTCCCTTTTACTGCCATCTGGTGGCATAATACTTAACTGGTGTTATACAAAATGGCGCCGTATTGTTTACTTATTAAAACCTAAAATAAAGTTCAGGACCCAGATTCACGAAGCAGTTACGCACGCACTTAACAGCCTGTACATCTTTTCTCAATCTTTGACGGGTTTGGTTACATTTATTAAACAGTTTACAAGCATGAAAACTTTCCGATTAACTGTTGTTATTGTTATAAACAGCTTCCTGGTGCTTCGGAGCTCATTAACTGTTTAATAATTGTAAACAAAGCCGGCAAAGATTGAGAAAAGATGTACAGGCTCGTAAGTGCGTGCGTAACTGCTTCGTGAATCTGGCCCCTATTTTGTAAATTGTAAAATTGTAATTGTAAAAATTGTAAAAATAAAATTGTGTACGAATCCTTAATTGTGCTGGATTTTCCAAGAAGATTTACAGCAATCCTCTCCTCACTGACCAACAAGGTCAGGTCACTGACCAACTACCTGAGATATCAGGTTGGATCGTTATCCTACCTGATATCTCAAACGAAAGCCTATCAATGAATTTCCAATCTTAAGGCCTATCGTAGTCTATATCACGTCAATTCTATAATGCCAGTTGCTCTCCAATGAGCTGGTTGACCCCTTCACCACCCCCCCCTCCCTCGTGGACAATGTTGCAATCTTGTCCGTATTAATGAAATTACGTTCGATAATGTAATCCTTCCGAACTTTGCCGTCCTCGTTGGGTTGAATGTTGTGTCGTCGAGGGAGCCAGGAGGGTACATACTGGTAGGTTGTGGTGGTGCGTCTGGTCGCTGGGGCGGCCATGTACCCTCCTGCTATGACTGTGGCACATCCTGCCATCTTTAGTCTCCTGGCATGACTCAAGGAGCTCCTTGCATGGTCCTCTTGATCTACGCAGGACAACATGAGAGTTGGTTCTGTGGTCCTGGTGGTCCAAGAGAAGCAAGGGCTGGTTCACTGGTTCTACAGGGCGAGCGGCGACGCTTGCAACCAAATTATAACGATAATTCACTCTTGATTGACTTCACAGCTTCTGAACTAGAGGAAAGAGAGAGAGAGAGAGAGAGAGAGAGAGAGAGAGAGAGAGAGAGAGAGAGAGAGAGAGAGAGAGGGGGGGGGGTCCCTGCCACTTATCAAGTTAAGTGTTGTGTCTCACAAGGTGTGGATCCCTTGGCAGTCGAGCGTCTTCTATTATTAATCTCACATAGCCTGTGTAGGTCGCCCCGAAAGAGTCCTGATTTAGACTGTCAAATGGCCGTCTAAATGTTGTTAAATGTGTGCCAACTTCCCATGTGCCGATGATGTTATCCTGTGTATGTGTGCCTGTGGTGATGGTGCTGGAACTATATCCACTCCCATGTCTTTCTCTGTTTCCGCTTCCTGTAGTTGCCTTTCCCTTTTTGGTGTAGATTTATTCTGGTCCCTTTTTTCTCCTTTTCCATCTTTCAGTATCTTATTGGGATTGAGTTTCAGCAATCTTTTGTTTGCACCAGTCTTGGAGGTTATCGAGATCCTTCTGTAACTTCCTACAGTCCTCTTCTGTTTTTACTTTCCTCATCAGGTATGGCGTAGCCTGCAGCACACACTGACATGTTGGAACTGACTCCCTCGGTAGATGGTTCACATACATTATACATATATTATATATATATATATATATATATATATATATATATATATATATATATATATATATATATATATATATTACACATATATTATACAGTGGTCCCAGGACATAACCTTGGGGACCCCTTTTGTCACAGACCTCCAGCCACACCTCTCTCATAGTGTCCTCCCCTCATAGGTGTGGGGCAGGTGGAAGTGTGGGTGTAGGGAAGGTGAAGGGAAGGTGTAGGTGAAGGGGGTGTAGTGGTGGTGTAGGTGAAGGGGTGGTCGCCGTAATACAGTAGTGGTCGTAAACATCAGGGGGGGCCCATATTACCCTCCCCTTTTATTCCCACTAATATATCCCAAGACGGTCGATTATAGTTTAATACTGGCTTAAGGGGGGGGGGGGAGGGAGGGGGTGGAGACGTGATCAGGGATGAGGGAAGACGAGGGCAGTGCCTGCCTATCAGTGCCTGCCTATCAGTGCCTGCCTATCAGTGCCTGCCTATCAGTGCCTGCCTATCAGTACCTCCCTAACAGTGCCTGCCTATCAGTGCCTGCCTATCAGTGCCTCTCTGAGTCCTTTAGCTGCCTTCCTTGTGTGGTGTAGCTGCCTTCCCCGTGTGGTGTAGCTGCCTTCCTTGTGTGGTGTAGCTGCCTTCCTTGTGTGGTGTAGCTGCCTTCCTTGTGTGGTGTAGCTGCCTTCCCCGTGTGGTGTAGCTGCCTTCCCCGTGTGGTGTAGCTGCCTTCCTTGTGTGGTGTAGCTGCCTTCCTTGTGTGGTGTAGCTGCCTTCCTTGTGTGGTGTAGCTGCCTTCCTTGTGTGGTGTAGCTGCCTTCCCCGTGTGGTGTGGCTGCCTTCCTTGTGTGGTGTAGCTGCCTTCCTTGTGTGGTGTAGCTGCCTTCCTTGTGTGGTGTAGCTGCCTTCCTTGTGTGGTATAGCTGCCTTCCCCGTGTGGTGTAGCTGCCTTCCTTGTGTGGTGTAGCTGCCTTCCTTGTGTGGTGTAGCTGCCTTCCCCGTGTGGTGTAGCTGCCTTCCTTGTGTGGTGCAGCTGCCTTCCCCGTTTGGTGTAGCTGCCTTCCTTGTGTGGTGTAGCTGCCTTCCTTGTGTGGTGTAGCTGCCTTCCTTGTGTGGTATAGCTGCCTTCCCCGTGTGGTGTAGCTGCCTTCCTTGTGTGCTGTAGCTGCCTTCCTTGTGTGGTGTAGCTGCCTTCCCCGTGTTGTGTAGCTGCCTTCCTTGTGTGCTGTAGCTGCCTTCCCCGTGTGGTGTAGCTGCCTTCCTTGTGTGCTGTAGCTGCCTTCCTTGTGTGGTGTAGCTGCCTTCCTCGTGTGGTGTAGCTGCCTTCCTTGTGTGGTGTAGCTGCCTTCCTTGTGTGGTGTAGTTGCCTTCCTTGTGTGGTGTAGCTGCCTTCCTTGTGTGCTGTAGCTGCCTTCCCCGTGTGGTGTAGCTGCCTTCCTTGTGTGGTGTAGCTGCCTTCCTTGTGTGGTGTAGCTGCCTTCCCCGTGTGGTGTAGCTGCCTTCCTTGTGTGGTGTAGCTGCCTTCCTTGTGTGCTGTAGCTTCCTTCCCCGTGTGGTGTAGCTGCCTTCCTTGTGTGGTGTAGCTGCCTTCCTTGTGTGGTGTAGCTGCCTTCCCCGTGTGGTGTAGCTGCCTTCCTTGTGTGGTGTAGCTGCCTTCCCCGTGTGGTGTAGCTGCCTTCCCCGTGTGGTGTAGCTGCCTTCCTTGTGTGGTGTAGCTGCCTTCCCCGTGTGGTGTAGCTGCCTTCCCCGTGTGGTGTAGCTGCCTTCCTTGTGTGGTGTAGCTGCCTTCCCCGTGTGGTGTAGCTGCCTTCCCCGTGTGGTGTAGCTGACTTCCCCGTGTGGTGTAGCTGCCTTCCCCGTGTGGTGTAGCTGCCTTCCTTGTGTGGTGTAGCTGCCTTCCTTGTGTGCTGTAGCTGCCTTCCTTGTGTGGTGTAGCTGCCTTCCTCGTGTGGTGTAGCTGCCTTCCTTGTGTGGTGTAGCTGCCTTCCTTGTGTGGTGTAGCTGCCTTCCTTGTGTGGTGTAGCTGCCTTCCTTGTGTGCTGTAGCTGCCTTCCCCGTGTGGTGTAGCTGCCTTCCTTGTGTGGTGTAGCTGCCTTCCTTGTGTGGTGTAGCTGCCTTCCCCGTGTGGTGTAGCTGCCTTCCTTGTGTGGTGTAGCTGCCTTCCTTGTGTGCTGTAGCTGCCTTCTTTGTGTGGTGTAGCTGCCTTCCTTGTGTGGTGTAGCTGCCTTCCCCGTGTGGTGTAGCTGCCTTCCCCGTGTGGTGTAGCTGCCTTCCTTGTGTGGTGTAGCTGCCTTCCCCGTGTGGTGTAGCTGCCTTCCTTGTGTGGTGTAGCTGCCTTCCTTGTGTGGTGTAGCTGCCTTCCCCGTGTGGTGTAGCTGCCTTCCCCGTGTGGTGTAGCTGCCTTCCCCGTGTGGTGTAGCTGCCTTCCCCGTGTGGTGTAGCTGCCTTCCTTGTGTGGTGTAGCTGCCTTCCTTGTGTGCTGTAGCTGCCTTCCTTGTGTGCTGTAGCTGCCTTCCCCGTGTGGTGTAGCTGCCTTCCTTGTGTGCTGTAGCTGCCTTCCTTGTGTGGTGTAGCTGCCTTCCCCGTGTTGTGTAGCTGCCTTCCTTGTGTGCTGTAGCTGCCTTCCCCGTGTGGTGTAGCTGCCTTCCTTGTGTGCTGTAGCTGCCTTCCTTGTGTGGTGTAGCTGCCTTCCTCGTGTGGTGTAGCTGCCTTCCTTGTGTGCTGTAGCTGCCTTCCCCGTGTGGTGTAGCTGCCTTCCTTGTGTGCTGTAGCTGCCTTCCCCGTGTGCTGTAGCTGCCTTCCTTGTGTGGTGTAGCTGCCTTCCCCGTGTGGTGTAGCTGCCTTCCTTGTGTGCTGTAGCTGCCTTCCCCGTGTGGTGTAGCTGCCTTCCTTGTGTGGTGTAGCTGCCTTCCTTGTGTGGTGTAGCTGCCTTCCTTGTGTGGTGTAGCTGCCTTCCCCGTGTGGTGAAGCTGCCTTCCTTGTGTGGTGTAGCTGCCTTCCTTGTGTGGTGTAGCTGCATTCCTTGTGTGGTGTAGCTGCCTTCCCCGTGTGGTGTAGCTGCCTTCCTTGTGTGGTGTAGCTGCCTTCCTTGTGTGGTGTAGCTGCCTTCCTTGTGTGGTGTAGCTGCCTTCCCCGTGTGGTGTAGCTGCCTTCCTTGTGTGGTGTAGCTGCCTTCCTTGTGTGGTGTAGCTGCCTTCCTTGTGTGGTGTAGCTGCCTTCCCCGTGTGGTGTAGCTGCCTTCCTTGTGTGGTGTAGCTGCCTTCCTTGTGTGGTGTAGCTGCCTTCCCCGTGTGGTGTAGCTGCCTTCCCCGTGTGGTGTAGCTGCCTTCCTTGTGTGGTGTAGCTGCCTTCCTTGTGTGGTGTAGCTGCCTTCCTTGTGTGGTGTAGCTGCCTTCCCCGTGTGGTGTAGCTGCCTTCCCCGTGTGGTGTAGCTGCCTTCCTTGTGTGGTGTAGCTGCCTTCCTTGTGTGGTGTAGCTGCCTTCCTTGTGTGGTGTAGCTGCCTTCCCCGTGTGGTGTAGCTGCCTTCCTTGTGTGGTGTAGCTGCCTTCCTTGTGTGGTGTAGCTGCCTTCCCCGTGTGGTGTAGCTGCCTTCCCCGTGTGGTGTAGCTGCCTTCCTTGTGTGGTGTAGCTGCCTTCCTTGTGTGGTGTAGCTGCCTTCCTTGTGTGGTGTAGCTGCCTTCCCCGTGTGGTGTAGCTGCCTTCCCCGTGTGGTGTAGCTGCCTTCCTTGTGTGGTGTAGCTGCCTTCCTTGTGTGGTGTAGCTGCCTTTCTTGTGTGGTGTAGCTGCCTTCCTTGTGTGGTGTAGCTGCCTTCCCCGTGTGGTGTAGAGTCCGTCTGGTCTCCTCTCTCCCTGTCCCATCCTCATTACCTTACACTAGTTGCCATTAAAATCTAGCAACCATTTGTTTGATCACTCCTGGAGTATGCCAGGGTCTTCCTCTAATTTTGTTTTAATTATCAGGGGAAAGCGCCAAGCCATTACGACTATATAGCACAGGGAAGAGGTCAGGATTAGGATTTGGGATGGGACGGGGGGAAATGAATGGTGTCCAACCACTTGGACGGTCGGGGATTGAACGCCGACTTGCATGAAGCGAGACCTTC